>NW_007578277.1:298593-396546 GCF_000690725.1 Stegastes partitus
ACACGTCACATTGCTCATTTCGTTGTGTGTTTTGGCATACCATGACAATAGAGGCTGTCCGATTCTGATGAAAGAATTGTTTTACAGAAATACATTAAAAAATGCATGACTTATTATAATAGGAGAGCGTGGGGTAAGATGAGCCTGTGGGGTAGTTGAGCCACCTCTTGTTTAAAAAAAAGAACCAGACAAGAAACCAGCCATGTGACCAAACATGTTTGCAGAGATATCTATTCTACTCTCCCAGTAAAGAGAAAGAGCACATGGAGTAACAGGTAAGCACATTTTAGTCAACAAAACAGTTTCTTGCTGTTCAAAGTATATGTTTCATGTTTATGGTTTTATGAGTGTTGTGTCTGAACAATTATTGAGACATCAAAAACACTTTCACAAATGTGTTGGTGCATTAGTGAGCTACAATCTGAGGCTAAACTGTTAGTATGGAGTTAGCTCTGAACTGCCTGGATGATGCACTTTTGTTAAAATGGTGGCAGTGGGGTTAGTTGAACCAAAAGGCCGGGGTCAAGTTAAGCCCCTGGCTCCATCTGGAAGGAAGAGCAATTTTTTTTACCTTCAAGGAGAAGAATGAGGGAATCATCCATAGAAAGAAGGAGATCAAGAAACTACCAACACCTCAAAAACCCAGAGGAAGCGCCAGAAGGGAGCAGACGTTTATATTCCCCTGCAGTGTGGATCAGTGGCATGTTGGTAGTTTGTGGGGGGTAGTTACAGTAGATTTGGACAAAATTTGAATCTTTCAAATATGTCTGACAAATGGGATGTTCTGTTTTGGACCCACTTCTGTGAGAATTGCAGTCAATTTTATTCTTTTCTAACTTGATTTTGTTGTGATAATGTGAAGTATGTAGGTCTTGTTGAAGAAAATAGGTCTTTGGAAATGTAAACTTTATTGATGTTGAACAAGGTTTTGTTCTAAAAACATGAAATCCTTGGGCCTTACTGAAGACAAGTGTCCTTTAAAGTTGTAACCTTTATATAGGTTGAACAGTCGAAGTAGTTTTGTAAAAATGACAGTAAAATGAATTGATTCTGAACCTGATTTTGTTCTAAAATTTGTCATCTGTGGGCCTTATTGAAGGAAATTGGTCTTTAAAGTTGTACATTTCATCTTTAAATACAACTTTCAATTTAAGAGGTCACTTAGATAAAGATAAAGATAACTTTATTGATCCCACAGTGGGGAAAGTTCACTGTTACAACAGCTCCAAAAAAAGTGTACAGAAAAAGTGTTCACTTGGTGCTGAATTTGTCTTCCTTTGATACAGCATTATATAAGGTATACATTTTTCAATTTTACTTCAACACAATTGATGGCACGATTTACCCTTAACATGTTTTCTTCAAAGGCTCAATTCACCCCTTGCACGGGCTAAGTTGCGCCCAGATAACACTTTTTTTTTGGAAAGCCATAATTTAAAAACAGTTAATTTTAGATCCAAATTAAAGCCGCAAGCGGTTGTAGGTGAAACGTGGCCGTGATGGGACTCTGTTGAAATATTGTAGGGGGCGCAGTTGAGCCGTGTTGCATTGTAGAGCTTGGAGTGGGGGGACTTTTTTGTTCGTGCCGACCACCTCTATATGCCTATGAAATTGCGTAGCTCTAGGGCAAACGTGCTTCCGACAGGCACTGTGGAGCCATTGTGGCAGTGACCTGTCCACGTCTCTGATAGTTTCAGATTTCCGCCAGTCCTGATGTGCGTGGCGATTTTGGTGAGTTTTCAAGCATGTTTAGGCCCTCAAAAATGCGCTCAACGATTCCGCCGAAGAATAATAATAATCACAAGGGTTCCAATAGGGTCCTTGCACTGGTGTGCTCAGACCCTAATAAACAAACAAACAAACAAATAAATAAATATGTTGCCAAACCAAGGATAATAGTCACTTGTCTAAATGACCTCGAAGGTGGCTGGAACAAACATCAGGTGAGTGTTGAGTAAACAAAAATGCAAACAGAGAAATTTCTGATTTATTTACTTTCATTTAAATCATGGAAAATGTAAGATGGTATGCTCACTGGCTGAAGGGCTGCTCTAACAGAGTGCACTCAGTGCTACCATTGCATCAGTGCCTTTCATAAAGACAAGGTCATATTTTGTAACTATGATCAGGTACATTTCTTCTTTCCTGTGCAACGGCACAGGGTCACTTCTGCTTTACAGGGTCCCTACTCTGTTCTAACAGAGTCTGAATAGAAGCACAAGAAAGCTGCACAAGAAATCCTTCTACATATTCAAAAGATTCAGTCACTTCACAATGACAGTTTCTGTCACACCATCCAGGGCCGTTCTACCTTCAATAGCTTCTATGCAGCTTGAAATTGACTCTCTAAGTCTCTTCAAAGTCATTCTTCCAAAAGACATTGCCTCATTTGGTGTTTTAATGATGGTGGTAGAGAGCGCTGTCTAATACATTCGTCCAAACTGTCCTATAGGTGCTCAATGTGGTTGACTCACGTAATTTTTAATACTCATCAAGCCACTCAGTGACCCCTTGTACCCTACGGATGGCTGCATTGTCATCCACTCCCATCAAGATAGAAACGTTTCATCCTAGGATAAAGGCAATCACTCAGAACAGCTTTGTATTGATTTGCAGTGAGGCTTCCCACTGAAGGGACGAGTGGACCACAACCATGCCAGCACAATGCCCACTAAAGCATGACAGAGCTACCACACTCTTCCCTGTAGGGGTGAAGCATTCAGGCCAGTACCAGGTCTCTTGGTGGATTGACCATTTTTGAGAATATGGTGAGAGATGATTCATCTGACCATATCTTTGTTTTCCACGTCTCTGTCACCACCGATCTTTTATATTTGTAGTCATATTTATAATTAGGGGTCTGTGCACTGCAACCACACTGCAACATCCCTCTCTATGTAACTGCAGGCCGTCTGTTTGCACCAACGTTCTCAGCCCATCTTCTTGCTCTTCTTTAATGCACAAGCATCAGATGTGTGCTGTGGTCTTCATATTGTTGTCTTTCCCATAGATCGAAATGCAAACTTCACTTTAGTCACTGTTCCAACACTCGCTGTTGAGCAGTCTGTGTTACTAAAGCTCCTGCCATCTGTGCCCCAACAATCAACATTTTCAAAGTCACTTCAAATCTTGATGCAAAATCAGAATCAACTGGACAGAATCAGAATCAGCACTTTCATTAATGCCAAAGACGATGAGTGGACATAAATTGCTTAACTGTACTATGCAATGCACCCACGTGGTAGCATTTGCATTTGTTGTGTTTCTCCACTCATTTATTCTGGTTGTTGTTTTTCACCAGGGTTATTGAGATGCAGGAACGTGATCTTCTGCTGCACACCAAGGAGCAAACTACAACCTTTTTTTTCCGGATAGCTTTCATTTCAGCTACTTTGGTCACAGAAGTTCTTTCCTTGCAGATATTTTCATGTCTGCTATCCAGCCATCAACACAAACTTACTAGCAAAATAAATAAACACAACTAATAGATTACTACTGTATCACACATCTAGCCCCATGACTGGCACAACTACTGAAATGATTTCTCTCATATCCGGAGGGCGTCGAAGAATCCTCTTCAATTTGTCACACTGCTTCAAAGGCTCACCGGAATATCTCCACCTGCTTTACGCACAACGTGCACTTATTGACGCCACAGAATCTAGTTACTTTCTCTGATTAAGCGATTCTCAGTCTCAATGAGTAGCGGCGGGCCTTCCAGTCATCGAGCAGCACTGTGTGGGACGGTAATGCAGGGTGAAATAACTGAGATTGAATATTGATCAGGTGCTTGTGTACAGCCCTGAGGCACCTCAGCATAATCACTTCCACACTTGTTCTGTCTCCTTCTGAGCACGTCTGATGGAGTGATGACAGAGGATGCAACCGCGTTGTACGAGGTGTGATTTGTCATAATTCAGCGCGCACACACGGACACACACACACACGCACGCACCCGGAGTTGTGTTTCCATGACTTCAGAGGACACTACATTGACTTTCATTCATTTCTTTAAAAAGTTATTGTAGCATTTAAATCTTTTTTTGGTCACAAGCTCACACAGCATGTGCAGTTAAAGACAACGTGACTGTTCCCCAAGGCTGTGCGATATCAATAAGACATGATAAAAAGCAACCATTCATTAAAAAAAATAGTCATGAAATCATGAATAAAGTAGAGGAAGAGGCAGTGAGACTAAAGTGCAGCATCAAACATTAACATTAACAAAACATTTAACCCAGTCTGCCTCACCGGATGGAGGCTGTGGGTATAAACCTGCCACTGGGGGCACATTTCTGGAGGCTTTTTCTTCTCCTTCCACTATCTGTCTATTACCATTTTCAAAATCCACTTCGCTTTGAGAAACAACAGCAAAAATCTAAAGTTTTGCTGAGGATTTGCATTGCCAGCTTGTTTTATTTTTCCATGCACTATCCGTTTTTATCACAGCGCTCCTTTCCCTGCTTGCCAATTTTCCAATTAAAACAATTCCACCTGTCGCTAGTTTGAGGGAACACCTAAGTCAAAATCTTCACTTAGCTCCATCAAAGACCCTGATTGGTTTAAAGAAATACTAACAAGTCATACCATTTCCCCACTATAGCAGAATGATAATGAAGTTCATCCAGACTATCATGTACCACAGAATTGGCTGGCGAAGTGAGGTTAACCTTAACCGAAGGCTTTTTGTCCCCGCAAGGCAGGTAAGTCCCCATAATGGAACGGTGAAAACAGATTTAGGTCCCCACAACGTAGTATTACCTGGACCTCACACGCACACTAGTTATTAGAGTGAGATGAGGAAACATTCACAAGCTGATCTAGATGTATCATAACTTAATTGTTTTGATCATCTGTATTAAGGAAGGTGTGAGATGTAGAATAAATAGTAGGGAAATGATTGAGTGTAGTGAAATTGAAATGAGTTAGACTCAGTTCCATCCACTGAATCCAGCCTCTTTTTTTCATCCACAGCACAAGTTTAATTGAACTGTGTCAGCAGTGTTAAAAAAAAAAAGTGGTGCTCAGGCTGAAAAAGAGAGTGTCTGAGAGGCATATTGATTAGCTGCTCCTGGTGGAGAGGATCCTCCTCATCACACTTCCTGGCAACACCTCCCACAGGGCATCCATCTTAATGTGATATGACAACCCTCAGCCATATCAAAACTAAATCTGGACATTGATTTCGACATTCAATTTCAGCGCTGAAAAACACTTTTCCGCTTTCATACGCACAGCCAGACGCAGGGGTGTTTGTCTTGCTGAGAGGGACTCCTGCTGTGGCCTTACACAGTGTGGCTTGAAGCCCAGGCCTATTGCCAATAAATACATGTTTCACAAAGTTTCTTTCTGCTGCTTGTATGCTATTTTCTATTAAACTCCATATCACCTGGCCACCACAGAAAGCCAGAAGGAACCTTTTCAGAGTCCAACAATAAAAAAAGGTCAGCTTCTTCCTGCCCGAAACACCAACTGAGCATTTGGTGATTAGCAATTTTTAATTTCTAACTGTAACATGCTCACTTTTAACAGCAAATAAATCCTCATGTAGTCCTGGTGCTGCAGTGCACTTGCCAGAGAACGTACTGTTCGAGTCATGATGCTTAAAGAAGGGAATATGGTTCCAGCTATTGGCTCAGACCTGAGGAGGCAATGAAAGGCCAGAAGACGAGAGTTTTGGCAGCAAAAAAACTGTAGACCAGTTTAATAGGTGCAGACACTCTGCGCATAAATCTGCCCTGAAGCTTGAGGAATAAATACAGCCAACAGTAGAGACACAACCGAGGCTGATGCGCTCAGTACAGTTCTGTTTGCATCCCATAGAAAATTGATGACTTGTTTTTTTTGGACATATTTAGACAAGCAAATATTTGATCCTCTTTGATGCAATGCCAACAGATAAGCACGGTATGCGTGAACACAACTACAAGGAAAATTAGCTTTTTCAGGTATTTATTCAACAAAAGTACCAATACATGTATTAGTACTGAGTAAGGCTTCAGAAGTTCGTATTGCTCTCTTGAAGAGAAACAACTTCTCAAAGACCTTCTTGCTGAAAATTTTGACCACTCTTCCACGCAAAATTCCTTCAGTTGCAAGATAGCTAAAGGTTTTCCTGCGCGTACTTCCAGTTTCAAATCCCCACACAACATTCCATTTAACTCTAGGCTTTAGGTAGGCCATTACTTCGCCCTCCGTTTTTTCCTTCTTAGCCATTCCTTGGTGGATTCGCTTGAGTGCTTATAGGATCACTATCCTGTTGAAAGGTCCATGTCTGGTTCAACTTTCAGACAGATGGGCTCACATTATCTTCAAGCACTCTTTGATATGATGCAGGATTCACAGTCGAATCAGTGACTGCAAACTGCACAGTCCCCGAGGTAGCGAAGCAACATTTCCACCGTCATGCTTCAGAGTCCGTATGGGTTTTTTTTTTTTCCCAAAACACTATCTTTGGACTGAACCAAACATGTCTGCTATAACTGTGGCCAAACAGTTCTATCTGTGATTCATATGTGGACAACAAAAGCTTCTTCCTGGGGCATCTCCCATACAGGTCAAATTTGTGCAATATCTTTCTGATTGTAGATACAGCGCCAACAGATCCGAAAATAAAACACTGGGGTTCTTGGAGACTCTTCTTGGCCTAAATGTGTGAGAGCAGTCAGTCCTGGACACATTGGCAGTGGTTTGAAAGTATACCACTTGTAGAAGATTATTTAATTTTAAATAATTTGATGATCTTTTTAAAATCCCCTGCCAGGCTCATAGGCATCTACAATCTTTTTTTTTTTCTGGAAGCCTTGGAGAGCTTTTTAGATCTTGGCATGACACACCACACGCTTTAATAGCAAAGACAACACCAGACCCTAAATGTCAAGGGATTCAGTAAGACAGACTCCAAAAAAACAACTGAATGCTTTCTTTCTGTTTAAAGAAGCCCCAGAAGTCAAGAATTTACATGTGCTTTCTTTTTCACGAGAACCCGCCATCATTCAAACAATCTTTCAAGGCTGATGGCACGTGTTTGTTAGTTCAACTGTGCTGAATGCTACATTAAGTGAGAGGAATGTTGTTACAGTTTAACCTTTTATTTCTGGAACATCACCTTGTTTCAAGTATGGCTGCTGTAAATTCTTGGCATTAATTACATTCAAGCAAGATTCAACAAGTTCGGCCAGTCAGAGTGATTCTTTAGTCTATAAAAGGTATGTAATGCTTCAATTTAAAAGGCAAAAACTGACAAAAAAATTGAGGATTCACGTGTTTTAAATGTTTGACATGTAGAAGATTCACAGGTATTAGTCTGTTGTGTGTAATTCATGTCATGTCTAGTCAAGAACATTGGTATATACTCATCCTTAAGTGAGCATCTTACATAAGAAAAAACATACATTTTTGCCTGGTGTTTGTCCAAAGTAAACTTACAGCATACACGTGTAAAATGTACATCTAATCTGGCTTTGGTGCAACAAACAACAGATAACACTGTGGCTCCATGTTAGAGACTGGAGAACCACCCTACCCATGTCCATTTAGTAGCTGTTCTGGTGCTTTTGATTGTATCACATGATCTTTATGAGCGGAGAAAGTTTGCCAAGTTGTCAGAAAGTCATAGATGTTCAAATTTCCCCTCTTTTTTTTTTTTTTTTTACCTTGTGTAGTTTAAGTATTTGTCATCCTGTCAACTTAGAGGCCATCACAGCTGGACATGCTCGATCTGCTGATGAAAACTATGTGACAAATTGAAAGCTACAGCACCGCCGCTAAATGGACCTTTTGGTGCCACTAAATGCTTCTTTGCATGTGCTTTCTTGTCTTCCTCTACATCTTACGATTCCTGACAGCGACAAAGGTCCCTGTCAACAAGGTCGCCACACTTCTTGGGCGTTCGTCCCACAGAAGAAAAAAAAAAAAACGGTGACTCAGTTTAAGTAGCTCTCAGCTGCAGTAGCTATCAGTCCATGTCTCTGCTAAAACCAAACTCAAATGGAGTGTGATTAAGTCACCTTGTAGTCGCATATACAAAAGTGGGAGGGAAACAAATCTGCAGGACTAAAGAGGGTGAGGAACAACTCGATGGTACTGAAGCACCTGTTTCTCACTAATATGCTTAAGTACGACTTGTTGGCAGCTGCATATGTTACGTAAGCTTGCCTTGATGACATATGGAGGAATGATGTGATTATGAGCGTAAGGCTGTGGAGATAGGATTTCATATTTCATGCCAAATAAAGCTTAAACTCTCTGGTACATGAAGTGTTTAAGGAACGCTTATGGCGCTTTACTTTTAGCTGTTTTCAGAGACCCATTGGCTGAATTGTTCATGCTGGAATTTAACATGATTAATATTCTGGAGGGGTGGACATTAACTTGTTAATTAACATGATTCAAGGCCTTTAAAAGCTTTACATTTGCCATCTAATTCTTCAGCATTACTAAAGTGAAATAAGACTTTTAAGCACTTACAGGGAGCATCTTAATTTCTGTGTTTAGGAGAATTATGGGCCTCACAAAGACCAGCAGTAAGAGCTGCGAATAAAGCCCAGTACTCTATGTTTTGTACCTCAGTCAGTGTGGCACAACTTCCTCAGTCATGTACAAAACATCTACATGCTCGCGCAAACACAACCCGTGTTGTGATGCACTCATTAAACATTTCTCTCCTGATTCCAATTATGATGCTTGGCATTTAGTAATCAGTAATGCAGTATGATATAATAT
This sequence comes from Stegastes partitus, assembly GCF_000690725.1. Classification (NCBI taxonomy): domain Eukaryota; kingdom Metazoa; phylum Chordata; class Actinopteri; family Pomacentridae; genus Stegastes; species Stegastes partitus. Next base: position 307,318 of record NW_007578277.1, read on the forward strand.
GATGTACAAACACAGTGATGAATAAACTATTCAATGTGGATTTGATGCATCTTTCTAATACTTAATGAGATTACTGAATTGGTTGGTATCTGTTAGTTATTTTGAAACAAATAATTTCACTTTCTTGCAGGGAGTTTGTCAATACAAAAGCATGTCTGTATCTTAAATATGAGGCCCGGGAGTCTGATAGCTTTGCATAAAAATTTGAAGTGGAAAGAAAAAGCTTGGATCAAAGTTAAAACAAGTCACAAGCTTTCAACCAAATGCGAATGCCAGCATGCTAAAGAATGGTAATACTGTAATGTTGAGAAGGTATAGCCTTAGCGTGCTAGCATACGAATATTTGCATACAGAAAATACAGCAGATCAAAATGTCTCATGTGCAAAAGTACGAACACACAGACTGCAATTACAACTACAACCAGTAGTACATGTTAAGCTAATTAGTGGATTTTCCAGGTCTGGTTTGAGAACAAAATGACTCGGGGTCTATCTAAACATCTAAAAGTGATTATTGTCTTGTTTAGATACACTTACAGCTGCTCTCATCTGGATCAAACAGTCATAACATGCAAATCCACATGCACATGTCCGCCTGTGGTTAGAGCGAAAGAATTTCTTTAAGAAACTTCCATTCATTGCAAAGCAGTCTGCTCTTAGGCTGAATTGTCTGGGTGGCCAGTCCTGGGCAGATTAGCAGATTAACTACTTAGATGATTTGTTCCACATTGGAATGATTTACTTGAAATAATTTGATTATCTTTTTAAATTCCTTCCCATATTCACAGACATCAACAACTGTTTCTCTGAAGGCCTCAGCGAGCTCTTTAGATCTTGACATGACACCACACACTTCAGGTCTAAGAGAACAGCATGACCTTAATGTGAAAGATTTAACTGAGACACCCATCACTCTCTGAAGATGTTCTATTCATTGGCACATAATTTGAAACCCCTGATTATAAATGTAGGTGTGATAAATGTTTTCTATGTGACTGATGAGCTTTTGTAAAAATTTAAATTCTAACAATGACATCCCTGTTATTCTGTTTCATCCATCCATTATCTATACACCACTTAATCCTCACTAGGGTCGCGGGGGGCTGGAGTCTATCCCAGCTGACTCAGGGTGAAGGCAGGGGACACCCTGGACAGGTCACCAGTCTATCACAGGGCTACACTTAGAGACAGACAACCAAGCACACTCACATTCAAACCTACGGACAATTTACAATCACCAATTAACCTCAACACAACATGTTTTTGGACTGTGTGGGAGGAAGCCGGAGAACCCAGAGAGAACCCACGCTGCACGGGGAAAACATGCAAACTCCACACAGAAAGATCCCGGTGCTCCCACTGGGACGCAAACCAGCGACCTTCTTGCTGCGAGGCAACAGTGCTAACCACCGCTCCACCTTACCCTATTCTGTTTCAAAGAGTACAAAATGTCTGCTTGTTCAAACATGTCAAAACAGTCAGCAACCCAGCATTCAGTGTTTTCTCCCCATATATATATACACGTCTACTGTCAAGTGCTCCTCACTCTTGTGAGTTTTAAACTGCAGCCCCCACTTGAAGAGGCAGCTTGCTTCAGGAGATTGGACTGGAATTCACTCAATGACCAAAATTCAGCTTTCTTTCTTTTTGTTCTTTTATTTTTTGAAAGCCTTCGAGGCCAATACAGGTGAAAAACCTTAAACACAAGCACAAAGAAGTTCAAGCAAATGTAACCCAAGAAACCATAACCAATGAACATAGCCAAAATCAAATAATTTTTAATCTACTAGAAATTAACCCTGAAAGTATAAAAATACCCATATTTAAAGCACCCAAAATTAGTTAAATACTTTTTAAAGCACTGTGCAATGATGATTTTATCACACAATTTTAGCAGCTTTTAACTTCCATAAATATACAATAATCACATTTAGCAAATAACCATTAGCTTTTAAAATACACCACATTTTTAACTGCACTTTTACTCACGTGATATTAAATATCTCCGAACCAAGCCTTGATCTTGCAGTTTCCTTCTCTTGGTCCAGACTCTCCAGCTATCGTCCTCGCACTGCTCATTCCTCGCTGTGATTTCTGTGAATGCCACCAAACCTCCTGCTGATCACCAGATCACCTCCACCTGGTGCACTTAATAAGCTGGCTGCAGCTGGGAGCCACACCCAGACCTGATGCACTCAGGCAGAGAGGGAGCGGCCTGCAGCTCAGCTCCACATCTACAACTCCGTCTATCTGAACCAAACTGCTATACCATGCAAATATATGTAGCTTTATGCTCATCCGTAGTAATAGCAAAGGCATGTCTTTATGAAACTTTTACACATTGGGATTGGGGAGACAACACTCTGGTCTGGTTAAATTTGCTGCATTGGATTTGACTCAACATTTGTGGACATAAATATGGAATCATTTTTGCATAAATACTCTAACCGTTCTCTGGTTTAAAATTCTGAGTTACAAAATGTTCACTTGGCTTCACTGTCTAGACTGTATAGAGTTGGGTATTTATTTTGGTGCACCTGCACAGGTGCTTCTTTACCGGGGTCATCTGGCGCTGTGGGGGGCGAATCAAGCTGGTGGTACCAGAGGATCAAATTCAGACCGTTTGGCAAAGCTTTGGCAGTGAAAATAATGACATTGCTGCTGGTATTGACACTTTTCCCCCGTGGTCATGTTGCTGCTTGTGTTTGACGTCACCCTCAACAACCATTTACTAACATCTACGTATTTATATTTGGACAATAAGCAAACAGTAGGAGGCTGAAGTCGTCCAGCCATGGTTAGATAGCATCCAAGTGCAACTACGCAGACTGATTTGATGCAGCAAACCGGCGTAATTTTGATTGCCGTTTTGGATGATGGTTAAACTAACCAGGTAATGTAGTCAGCCAGAGGTTTCAGAGGATTTTTTATTTTTTTTTATCTCCCTCATTTGTCTATCACTATACTAAGGCGAAGCAATCTTCAGTTTTATGCAGATGTATTACTTCAGCAAGGCCACTATAAACAAAGCTTGTTCCAACTTAAGTTACATTTAAAAGAAATATTCTTTTATATATATATATATATATGTGTGCGTCATCACTCTTCAGAGACCTTAAGAATATGTGGCAGAATTGTAGCTTCTAAGGAGGATTTCTTACAGAAATAAGGGGAGTTCAGACTCTTCGGCTGTACAGATAATACTGAACATCTGTTTGCATCTCTGTCCTTTGTACTGCTTATGCATAGAGCTCCATCCACTCTCAGACCTGCAAAAGGGGACACAATGTCCCAGCTGCACATAATGCACACTGAAAACATCCACAGCATTCACTTCTTCCTTTTAACAGTTAACAGGCTCTATAGCAGTCATAAAGAAGTCATCTGTGCACGTGCAGACTCACACGTTTCTCTTCTTTGTAGCTTATAAGTCATGACGATTTACTCCTCTACCTGTGGTGTCAGGCACCCAAGTAACCAGCCATTTGCTACAGATTTGACGTTGCTTTTTCCACCTGTTTGGCTATCTACTTGTTGTCGTTTTTGAAAATCCACTTTACTGCAGGAAACAGCCTCCAGGCAGCAACCTACCATGCTGAAAATTAAAATTGCAGCTTTGGATTGTGCAATAAAGCTCCCTTTTTTCAGTAAATTATCCATCTTAATGGTAGTGCTCACCTGCCTGCAAGCAAATGCTACATCAAGACAACAAAAACGCCAGAGCTTTACTCCCCTCTTCATAGCAGAATGATAATGAAGTACAGTCACACCATTCTACACAGTGATTCAGAGAACGGTCTGCCTATGTGAGACTAATCTAGAGGAAGTCTGACAAATACAGCTGAACATCCTCTTGTTCAGCCCTATTCACCATTCACAACTAAAACACAACACCCTTATTTATAAAAAAAAATTAACCCTTTTGCAACACAGTCAAACAGACCACCAGACTGTCCCTTTTGGTCTCCACTAATTCACACTGATTCTCTCCAGGCTGAACAATAAATACTATTTTCCAACTTTACTTTTCACTCTAATGAAAAACAGACACCAGTTTGCATTTGTTTAAACTGGTTTCATGTGAAAAATGTGTCCTCATATGCAACCTGGCTCTCACACACACACACATATATCCCTCTTTTCAAGCACCTAGAAAGCACTATAAATATACATAGCACAGATAAATATTCAAGCTAAAAATGGGTGACACGCAATTAGCTCTTGTGCGATTCTGTCTTTAAAGCAGAGCCACTTGGGTGAGTTATGGTTGGCCTGAGAAGCTCTCTCCTTCGACAAAGCCCCGTGGCTGCTCCTGTGACCAAAGCCGTTCAACGCTGCGAGGGATCCGTCTCTCCGTTATTTAAAACGGGCTCTGGTTTAATCACATTTTTTTTGTTAAGTCACTGTATTCAACTACACAGTCAGGTCTGTTAGATCACAACGAAGCCCAGACATCGTGACATCATCCCGTATCTGTCCGTTTTATCTAAACCGAGACCGTTACTCTCTAACGTGGAGTTGTGGATCATGTGGCATCAAGGGGAAAAAAAGATAAAAATCACACATTCTTTCCAAAGAAAAATAGATAAGAAAGCAAATAAGATGCAGTTTGTCTCATTTTAAAAACAGGCGAGAATGAGAAGACCGTTTCGAAGATCAATCACATGCATGTTTTTCTCGACTGCTTCAAAGATTTTGTATTTCTAGCTTCTGCAGCATGTGTCAATAACTCCCTCGTGCCCCTCCATCGCTGCTGCATGTTTTCGCTTTGAAAGAGTGCCTTTTAACACATCACATGAAAAAGCAGAGAGCTGTCATGTGATGTCTGTTTCTCCAAGGTAGCTGACGCAGATGTGATGTCACCAGCTACTGAATGGGCTCCTTTGACGGTTTGCCGGAGTTAGCTCGCTCGGCGGAACGCATCAATAAAATCAATTGCTGTCCAGGTCAGCGAGACCAACAGCCCGAGTCGGAGGCTAACGTGATCCTTCCCTTTTGCGGGGGAATCGCAGGGACTTTTCTCAATGCCTCTTAATGTTATTACTGTTCCTTGATGACTAATGCTTGTTTAGATCAGTCCCTGTATCTGTGGTTTTGAAGCTTTTTGTGGGTTTCTGTTCCATATGAAGCATATCAAAGAGATGCTATGCTTATTGAGACAGTGTGACCAAGTTAGTGTTTTGATCAGTGTTTGTTTTTTTATTTATTTATATATATGGTAATATAAATAAAATGGAAGGTGCACGAACGGCATTTGTTTCGCATGATTTCTAATTCATCATCCTGAATTCAAAAGTCTGTTCTCACACTTAGGAAAAGGCAAAAGCAGTGTCTTGAAAGTAATAATTTTTCAATTTACCTTGATTTCTCCCACTTCAGGTTGAGCTCATTGTGACACACATTCAGGACCAAGAGGCTTTTCATCTTTGAGAGTCAAATAGAAGTCAGTCAGCTCCTCTGAGACTGCAAGCGATGGCCCCCATTGCCTGCTAAGAGGCTAATTACAAACTGTGTGGATCCAACTTCGCTGCTCAACCAAAGACAAAGCCAACCTAAAAACAAATTTGGGGGATTTTTAGTCTGATAGGATACAAAACTTGGGCCGACATTATGCTGTATCCTCTTATAGTGCAATAAAGTGTGGTAAATTCAAAAAGTAGAAAAAAAAACTTACCAGAATTTGTGAATGCTGAGCGGGGATGAGGTTTAAGCCATCGTTGTTAAAGTCAGTAAAGGCTCGAAAACACAAACTGAACAAAAGAGCCAAAGAAGCTGTTATAATTTTACTAGACAACAAAGTAAAGACCTTGAGTTTTATTTGGAGTTTATTGCCGTGTAGGAGATCAATTTATGTTTTCAAAATATAATAAAATTTTGACAATTAATGTAAAATATCACTATTGTATTCTTGCAATAATGTTTAGAACCCTACGCAAACCTGTCAGTCACACGGTTCTAAAACATGTCCTGCTTTATTGTCTGTTTTACTCTAAATGGGACCATAAATTACAAAATAAACATCATTCTGTGTTGAAGGAGACTTAACCAGCGACTGACACTATAAACTTCGTAGATAAATGTTTACTGAGGTAACAAATCAAGGGAGAAGAAGGTTCATTTTCTCATAAACTTCTATGCAGTTGGGTTTCTTTTGGAGCCAGCAGAGTTGCCCCCTGCTGGCTGTTAGAAAGAATGCAGGCGTAATGCACCTCAACATCGGCTGCATTTCTCAGACCCAGAGGTTACACCCTTGTTTTACATTCAGGATGTGGTAGTAACCAGCTGCAAGCTGCACAAACCCATTTGTGCCACCTACACGCAAACAAAAAAGTAAAAGCTGTTTAGTTTTTAGTGTTGCCCCACCTGCAGGCAAAAAGACATACAGCTGCTGTTTAAAAAAAAAAAAAAAAAGAAACAAATGCCTCAACAAATAAATAAATGTATTCAAACAAACAAACAAACAAAAAAAAAAAAAAAAATAAATAAATAACCATTCAACATACATACATATATATATATTGACAGATAAATGCATTATATGCAGCACACTCTATTTGCATACTGGATACCTGTATTTGTGTTGTGCTGTACTTTTTGCTCTACTTTAAGTTTTTGCATTTTTGTGAATGTGAAATATCAACGAGCTGCATCACTGTTTTTATGGTGCTCTTACAAAAAGAACAAAAAAATCTATTCTTACAACAATAACCTATAACACTGTTTTCATAAATTGCACTTTGACATACCTTTTTACTACATTTTTCTTTCTTTCTATTCTTAAATTGTGAACATTTCTTACTGCACCTTTAAAAAAACTGTGTCTGATTATGTGAATGCAGGACAGCTGACAGGATTGCTGTGTGGTTTCATTGTACACACTGCAAACACAATCAAGGAATCCTTATCTTTTCTAAATAAATAACATTGAGCGTATCACTACAATACAACGTCCTGCCAGGAAAACACGGGTCCCAGCATTCATGTGAATGTAACTCGCTCACATACCACCTACTTAAACATTTTTGCAGACTCCACCAGCAGGACAACGCCACCTTCACACTGCAGAAACTGCTCTGGAATGGCTCGAGGACCACGACAAAGAGACCAAGACCCAGCTACCAAACATCTTAGATCGCTATAGAGAATCCATGAGGATGCACTGGAACAAGTCCTGATTCCCCTCAACAACTAACAGGACCCAAAAGATCTGCTGCCAGTGTTGCACTGCCAGGAAACCCCCTGAAGTCTTGTTTTCATGATCCAACAAGAGCTGATTTGGCTGTATGACAAGGACCTACACAGTGTTTGGCACGTGATGTTAATGCTGTGGCTGATCTGTAATTAATTATACTAATTAATCTTCTTCTTTCTTCTTTTTTTTTTTTTTTAAATGCATGGCCTAATTTTGTTCTTAAAAGTCTTAATACTGAGACTTATAATTTCAAACAATAGTTATAAATCAGCTATTACACTATATATTTCATTGCTGACATCAACACAACTTTCATACGTAAAATGTTTAGTGACAAAAGAACACAAATACAGAAATAAAGTCTGTCGACGCTGAAGGTCCTTTACGAAACTTATTGTGGTAGTTTGAAATATAAAATGTGATCCAGACACAGATAAACAGCTGCCATTAAAAAAAAAGGAAGACAATCAGCGCTCTTGTTTCCTTGCAAACAGGAGACTAGAACCGGAAAATCTGCAGGTAACAATGCTGAACTGCAGCCCTTCAGCTCAAAGATAATATGTCTACGGGTGACTTTAGGTTATTCATACAATCAGTGACTGCGTATGTCCTTGTTTCACACATAATAAGGAACATTTTGCCAACAATTAACCTGCAGTTTGCAGCTAAGAAGCATTTCTTGCCATATACAATGTTAGCTCATATAAACCGCTGTTTCACAGATAAGATCTTGAATGAATCCATACTTATTTATTTGAGCAGCACTGTTGAGGTGAAGGTTTGCTGAGGTGAGCGTCTGGCAGAGGTGGATAAGAGGAAGAGTGTTTTTATGGGTTTTTTTCTCAATGTTATTCATCTATTATTGATCCAGTGTGATATTTCTGTTGAAGAGTGTTGGTGGGGAATAAAAAAAATAAATAAAAAATCACAAGAAACTGAAAAGAGAACCAAAGGAAAAGATCACTGGATAGATGAGATCTAAAAAAACATTTATGGCACTAAAATCATCTTGACTAGTTGTAAACCCAAATGCTTAAAGCAAAACTCTTCAATCACCTTGTAAACCCATCAACCGCAAAACAGAAATGATAAATTTGGGCTGAAAAATAAAACAACACCCCGAAGCAAGTGGATAAATTTGTCCTGGTATTCACCACAATATCACCAAACATATCAACAAACCACCAATGAATGAGCTTCTGGAGCTTCCACCATCTTTAAAGTCAACGACAAGGTACCAGCAGGACATGTGGAACAATAGCTACTTAGTTTACATTAAGGTCAGATGCGCCGCATGCACGGAAATGGAGCAGCGATATCTCCGAAACACGTCCTTCAAATGATATTAAATGGTCTGGTTTTGAATGATGAGCTCCATGATTGCGGGTGCCTGCTGACGTTTCCTGTGCTGATAAAAACACAAGGCCAGTTATAGTTGTTGGACAGATGACGCTCGTGGCGGCGGCTGCTTTAAATCAAATCAGAAAGGAGGAATCTTGGCTGAATCAGATGTCCTTGCAGCCACAAAGCGTGTGTAAACAGGTATGTGGCCAGATTGTAGATTTGTCTTGAAAGGATGGTTGGGTTTACACGTGATTATTTGCTCTTCTTTGTGGCTAGAAACTGTAAAGACGATAAGATCAATGATGCTTGACTCTATTAAGTCTTTTGTTCCTTGTCAAGGAGGCTCCACTTTGTGCATCGTGAGTTTCTGAAGTTTATGGATTTAACTGATTCACTTTTGATCTCGACATCTTGCCGTAGAGCCGTAAGAGCAGAATGGACTTCTAACCTTTAACAGGAATGGAATGAAATGAAAAATACTAGAACACAAGCACACAACATTTGCATTTTCTCTGGTTTCGCAGGATTAAAAGATGCAGCTGCAGTGTGTCGGCATCTGAGCTCTTTGTCACCGTTTGTCTCCCTCTATTGGCAAACTCATCTCTAATATACATTTAAGCATTTGTAATCACATAAATCAACATCCCAGTGACAGTGGAGCAACTAGCACAGCTGTCATCTTTTGACTTTTTAGTCATTTCTTCAGCTGCGTCACTCTTTTCTAAAGTGAAAGTATTTAGATCTCAAACAACATCAGTAAAAATAAATTCTATAACAACAAGCAACACTTAATATAAAATGCAAGTCCGATTCTGTACATTCTGGGGAATTTACTCAAGCACAAAGTTCTCCTTTGAACAATTCTGCAACTCTCAAATTACATATATGCCATAATTGGGTACTTATTACCGATGCTTTACTATGCAAGCTGCATTTTATAGCAGTGTCTGGTTGAGGTGGAGCTAATTTGACCTGATTTATATGTTTCGTGTATTTTTGGTTTTATAGCAAATCAGGATATTTTATTAGCTGCTCACATGCATTTAAAATCTCATTCTGCAAACTAATCAGCCGTCGAATAAATGTAGGCGAGTAGAAAAGCACGATATCTCCCTGATATGTAGAAGCCAACAAGTGACTTCAAAAAAAAAAAAAGAGCACAAAGCTGTTCATCATTAATCCTTTAATATATGAAAGAGGCATGTTTTCATAGAATATACAGTGTAACAGACCATGTCCCACAGTTTTCATTTACAATATTTCTTTACAAGGCTGCCCCTCAAAGTCGGGCAGCCATAAACTCAAAGATAGATTATATGGTTCTGTTTGCTGCAACTAAAAAAAAACTTTCAGTAAGAATAACAAGCCATCTTCCTTGCCTTTGTTGAATAAAGATATATTTGTAGTGGTTTGGTTGAATGATCGTTACCTGTATCCCTGTTCTTCACCTGTGAGCAAATCTGTTTAAAAAAAAAAAAAGCTTTTCACTTAAGTCCAATCACGCTTTAATCAAATGCCACGACCTGGTACGGAAATGTCAGCACTAGTAACTGTGGTATTGCTGTTAATAGGCTCACAAACAAGTCAATTAGGCTGCTCCTCTGTGCTCTGATGTGGCCAACGTCTGCACACCGTGAGGTAAGACGAGTGAAGGTGTGATGTGCTGCTCACTTTCACACACAAAAAAGAAAAACATGAACCCCATTAGTTGTCTTGAAACCTTGACCGGGCTCACAGGATGGATTATCAGGCACGACGACGACGGCCGCTTTGCATTACATGCATTCAAGAAATTTCAAAATCATTCATAAATGAGTCGTCAATGTAATCCTGGACAGAAGTGATGATTTTTAATGATATTTAGAAACCATCCAACATTTACAGCTGCTGAAGAAGAAAATTAAAAAACCAAGACATTGTTTAAACAGTTGTATCTGGTGATGAAATGTTCTTTCTTTTTGATTGCATATTAAATGTCGATCTGCTCACACGCCTACAAACAGAAGAAATGGAATGCTCATCTGCTTTCATGCTCACTACACATTTCAAAAATGCAAAACCAAAAAAACAGAAAAACATCTAAAAAAAAAAAAAAAAGCTAAATACAGCTTTTTAAATTCACATTCCTTAACTTCATTTTGTGTTGTGCATTGCGCTGCATAAAGGGAATTTCAAAAAACTGGATGTGGAGCAGTAGGTCCGTGCTGATACAGACTTATACATTCATGGTATGCATAAGGCTCCTCCTCGGGAATGATTTAAGTGCCCACAGGGAAAGTAGAGAAATTAAGTAGGTGTTTCATGATGCAAGGCCATTAAGATAAAGGACAGAGCATAATTAGCATTGTTCTCTCCCTTCCGCTTTGCCCTACATTAAAAGGAATACAAAAGCAGAATTACCCAAAGCTGTTAAAACAAACACACTCCAGTAAGTCACCTCTGTAGAGTCTGCATATTAAAGTCGTGCCAGGCTGCTACCGCAAATTATTATGGCATTATTATCCTTATTACCAAGGTGACTGTCTGATTATTGGCACATCCATCCAAACCGCGGTGGTGGCTGCAGAGAGCGAGCAGCAGTGGCGGCGGCGGTGCTTTTTTTTTTTTTGTTTAAGAGCCGCAGCTCTGTAGTGCAGCAGAACTGACACTCGTGGCCTTCATCCGCCTTCAGCCAGATCCCCGGCATCGCACAAAAAAGGCAGCTCCCCTCCATCTCATCATGTACAACACAGGATTTCCTTGCAAGCGGGTTTCTCTTTCGGGAAAAGGTGTGTTGAAGACCCTGAGCGAACACTTCCAATTAAGAGTGATTTTCAAAAAATGAAAACCTTTTTTTTTTTTTAGATTTGTTAATCTGTCATTTGCTAATTAATCACACATTATCTGCTTCAACCCACATGTCAAGAGATTAAACTTGAAACATGTGGAGGAGAAAAGGAAAACGAGAGGGAAAAAAAAAAATTCAGGTTTTATCCAAATCTAGACTCGAGTGGGACGGATTGATTTACAACAGTTAGTGAAATCAAAGAAGCCCACACACATTTAGGGGAGAAAGGATGGAGAGAAAAAAAACCAAAAACAACAACATGGTGTCAGGCAAACGTTGCAACTTCGGAAGAGAATTCACAAGAAGAAGCGCAAATTGTGTTTTATCCTGTAAAACGATTCTGTGTTTGATCTAAAAGAAATCGGTTTTCTCAGATTACTGGAGGCTCTCACTCATTGATTACACCTAAAGTGCAGAAATAAATGAGCTTCTCCTACAGAAACATCCATTTGAACAGAGAGAAGTCATTAAGGCTCCGTCGCTGCGGTACAGATGCATTGTGCTCCACTGGCGATATTCTACTTGTGCATTCGTGACACCTAAATTCAAATGGCTGTTGTTTTGTCTTTCTCTTTTCTTTTTTTTTTTTTGGTCTTTTTCAAAAGAGCCCAGTGTTTAAAAATACATCAAAATGGCAGGCTCTGAAACAGATCAGGCGCTCAGATCAGGTAGAGTTTTGAAGAGGGAGCGTGTGGGCGAAAGCAACATGTGACATGTACGCGCAGCAGACGATCATAAGGTGCCGTTACTGAATGAACTCCTCTACATATCTTCCACAGACAGACTCAGTGAAGCAGGAAAAGTTTGGGGTGTAGTGTTCACAGAATATTGATGCTACCCATATTTCAACTTGTGTGCATTGCAATTCAAAACATGTTTGCATGTTCTTTTCTTTTTTCTTTTGGCTTAGTGTATATATATATTTATATATATGTGTGTGTATATATATTTTATGAGAGATGCTGTTACAATGCTGTGAATAATGCACAAAATTATCAAGTGAACCCAGCTGTATCAGAAACTACATTCAGTACAAGATGAAAAGCTTCGAGGGCGACTGATAATGAGAGCCAACTGCTTTTTTTTATGATGAAAAATAAAGGGCAACGCAAGCCGAGTACAACGTGTAAACTTTAAAATAATCAGGATATTTCCTCAGCCTGCAAAACAAGAACAACACGGCAGGTTTTTGTTTGTTTTTTTAAATGCCATCGTGTGAGACTTTTAGTTAAGCTCGATTACTGTACTACATATCAATATCTAGTCAAAGTTAAAGCAGCATTCATGTTATATTGAGACTGTTGCTAATATCAAAGGTAACAGCATGTATTTGCTATTCTATTTAAAAACCATTCCAAACAAAAAGACACAACATTGAATTAAAGATAAAAGCGATACTGTAACATTTTTTTATTTAATTTTTTTAATTAGTGTTTGATTTCTCAGTTTAACTGGCACTTCCCACATAAAGGGACAATAAATTCACATTTTGGCTATCTAGAAATGCTAATTGCTATTGCTGGCATTCCTAATAAAATCAGAATTGTAAGCCAGACAAAACCTTGGCAGTTAGCTCATGGCCAGCTGATATTATTTGGTCTCCATTAGGACTGCTAACAACATCAACAATAATTGATATTTCGCAGTTGACTGATGGGTTAGAGGTAAAACAGGTGCCTGGTGATGTCAAACAATATACCAAGAATATATAAAGTCTATAAGAGGAAGAGGAAATAAAAGGATGAATAATCTTTAACGACACACAAATTCTCTAATGTGGACGACGAAAATATAAGACAAATGTGGTAAGTCAAGTAAAAAAAGGCCCCAAACCAGCAATCCCATGTGCCTGAGGGATGCTCAGAGATCAGCAGCGATCTCTATCATTAAACTCTTTTCCCTGTGTAGCGCAGATCTACAATCCCAGCCACATCAGGCCATTCCGTGTAATACAATACAACATCCTTCAGTGAATCAGGAGATAATACAATCACTACAGGGAAAACAGGGCGACTTTCAAGGAAACTGTCACCGTTTTTCTGCATTAAGTTAGTCTATCTAAATTCAACAGACATGGATGGAAAAAAATAGACGTGCTTCTAACCAATGGCAGAAAGCATATATTTTTGGCCAGGCCCTGAGGTATTGAGGGGTGGAGGGGGATGGCGGGGTGCAGAGATTCCATATAAAGAACAGAAAGCAGACAGAAATATCACTGGAAATTAATGGCACTTTTTTTTTAAACATTTAAAATTAGAATGTAAATCTCCTGAAATGACTCCAAGTTGCAGACACGACCAGCCAGTGTAGTGAGTGTTTTTTTTTTTCAGTGGTCATAAAAGGTCACGATGGAGAAAAACGAAACGCAGAGGAATCCATGCGTTTATTAGCCGGCCGGCCAGCCACCAATCGTCCTCCGGAGGAGCTGGAAGTGGGGATAAGCGCGTTAAAAACAGGCTGTTGTAGGAGGAGAGGGACGAGGCTCTGTGACAGCATGTCACTGGACCAAAAAAAAAAAGGAGATTTATTGTCACTTTTCCTTTGTTTTGTTCTTTTTTTGTTGCTGTTGTCGTCTCTCACTTTCATCCATGGCTTCCAATCTCCCAGTTGACAGGAGTCCTTGTGCAACTGCGTGCCATAAATATATTTGTCCAAACAACAAAACTCAGTGGAAATAGAAAAAAAAAACAAAAACAAGAATCTAATGCTGAAGTAGGCAGGACTGTCCTCCGTATGTTTGGGTTAAAATCCCAGCTGCGTGGTAAACAAAGTTTTTGACTGGTTTGGGTGGAAACATTTCTTTTTTTTTCCCCCCCTTCAAGTGTCACTGATAAAGTCTGCACATGTGTAGTGTAGTGTGTACGTGCTGCTTAGCTCAGTGGCAAAGTAGACAAGAGTTGTTGGCTCTCCGTCCTCAGCCGGACGGGTCTGCTAGTGTGCTGTGTTGACTTGGCGAGGCTCGAGGGGTGGGGCTGCCCCACTTCACTTTTCCTGTCACCAGTTGGCTTTGACAGCTTTGACATCACTCACCAGGTTCTGAGCAAGGCAGATACCGAAAATCTGGACAAGAGCCACACAGGACATGGGGTCATTAGTGCGTTATGCTAATGGAAAGATCACTGAGGATGTTCATGTCAAAAACAAACTGCTGTAGTGCATGGGGGTTGCATGAGGTTGCATATTCTCATCACTAGATGGCAGTGATGGCACAAAATCAGAACCCAGGCATTTACAAACAACTATTTTCAGATACAGCAGGCTGTTTGGAAGAAAAATTATCTCCAAAAAAACAAAGAGACTCATTACCTGTAAAAGTGCAATTCCAACAAAGATTCCAGCTACAATAATCAGGTTGTCCTGAAGCCACTTCTCAAACTGCCCCACACAGCCCTTGGTATAGATGTACTTCTGCCGGTCCAGCTCCTTTTCACAAACAAACACAGATCAGAAGTAGATTCATATTTGGATGGAAGACGCATAATTTTCTCAATTACATTAAATCATCAACTCCAACAGAGAGGACATTGGCCTTTTGCTTCGTTTAAACAAACTACTGAACTCTGGCCTCTGACTAATGCTGGATGAAGCAAACAACAGCGTTTTGCCCACTGGCTCGTTCACCGCTGAAGAAGTCATGAAGACTGCTCGATAGCTGAGTCACAACATGTCAGTGTCTGGACATTATAGAGAATATCAAGGCGGTGTAGTCAGCTCCACTGAGGACAGAGTCTGGACTGAATAAACAGGCAGAAGCTGTTTCCTGTTACCGGACAGATGGCTGTTTGTGTTGTCAGATTCAGCCGATGATGTACACGCTCTATTCAGAGAAGAAAATAAAAAGGTGTATTTTACTGCTGCAATGACACCAAAGCGGGGGGAAGAATGGGGGGCCTCTAAACAATGCTGTCTTTGTTGCTCTTCAAGACAAGTCAACCAGGCAAACCCTTTGTTCTCTTGCAAAACCTGAAAGCTAGCTTTCCACCAATGAGAGGTAAAGGGAGCCCCTTGGTAGCCAATAAAAAAGCAGGAAACACTATGTTGTTCTGGCTGTGAACTTCCTCTGAAGCTATTTCAGCCCTCTGCCTTTGTTGTGTTTCTGTCCTCCCCACGTCTCCTGCTCTTCCTCTTTCCCACCCTGCGCTCCACAAACGAGCTTCGCAGGAACTTGCTGCACATCACTGATAGTTTCAGCAAAATGTCAGCGGTCGGGGCGTGAGCACGAGAGCACGCAGAAAATTAATTCATACCAACCCTGTGGCAGGTGGTTCACTGTATTGCAGTTCGCCTAGCAACAGCAATCTTTCTGACTGCAGTGCAGTGAGTTGTAACCACCACACCCACACACAGAGGAAAAGGAATGGACTGGCATAACCCACTGAGTCACCAATTACAGAGTGTAGTAAGGCTGCTCTCTAGGCTATAACTGGAGCCTAATTATCCCTGTTAGAAGAACAATCTGTTATTAAGGCAAGAAGCACGCAGAGTAGTCTGTATGCTTCTTAACCCCATACGTTCCCAGTGCTGCCCATCTGTTTTTAGGTATACATGCTATTTGGTAGGTTTAAAAACAGTTTCTACACTTTCCCTCTAATCGAGAATGCAAGTGAAGATGCTAAAAAATCTCTTGATTGGTTTTTCTAATGTGAACCCGTTTTACTGGGGTACTGAGACAAGTAATCAAGCTCAGTACAAATGAACCTGATTGCCACTAAGTCCTCAACAACTTAGCTCACTTAGACTGTTTCAATCAAACTAGTTTGCAGGTTGTCAGTCAATTCGCCCTCGGGTGCAATTCCACTCTGTAGCCTTGCATCATCTTAACCAGAGCGGCTGGCACTCCCCGCCATGCTCCACTTCTGCCAATGACTCAACTGTATGAAAACTGGTTAAAGGTTGGATTATAATTCTGTTTGGGTTCTGTCAGTTGGAAATACTTTAAATGTGATATTAGGCTCTGAAGATCAAAAAAAAAAAAAAAAAAAAAACTGGAGGGTGAAGAAAAACAAGGGTTAAAAACACAGACACGAGTGGTAGAGACGTGGTCTAGAAATACCAACCCCTTGAAGCCGAACATCATAACCACACTGCGTGTTGATGACATCCTCCTGCAAAAAAGAAGATAGAGATTGCAATGTTACACTGTCATCTTCTGATCAGAGGCTTTCATATACTGACTCTTTGTATCCATAAAATAACTTAGAAGAGAAATGGACTGACTGCGTTGGAGAGTAACTATAGGAATACACACAATATACAGAAAAAAGCAACAGCCATGGCTACAAAGATCTGTCAAAAAATGTGAGTTACTCTGAAGCACTTTTTAAATCTCTCATCCTCATTTTGACAACTTTCTGCTACAATCCGAATTGCACCAGTATGCTAAATACCCTGAAATGCTGACTCAAATCCTGCGCTTGCATGACTCTACAGTTGTTCATTCAAATGAAGATGTACGATTATGCAGTTTTTCACATTGTTAATGAGACACTCACTGCAGGGTCTTTGACACAGCAGGAGAAGGGGACTCCACAGCGTTCCCTACTGGGATTCTTGTCAGTGCAGTTGAAGTAGATGTTCAGATTCCAGTCGTCGGGCCCATGTGCTCCGCAGCATGACCACTGAGACGGCAGCAACAACAAGCCGAGATTACACACAGATTTGCTTTCTCTGATCTGGTCTTGAAGAGTCTGGCTCAGGTCAGCTTGGGTGCTTAGCCAGCTTACTGCGGCGGAGAGCGACTACAGATAGTGAGACTCAAATCGTCGGACAACAGCGGATCTAATCGCCTTTGGAGTTCGTCATGACAGAGCCTGGCGTTCACACACACAAGCCAATTATCTGAACTGCTTCATTCATATAATTAGATAATCATTTGAGGGAAATACAATCACATTAATCGGGAGATGTGCTTCACTGTTGCGTGGGCTGACTCAACTCTCCTCTCTGCCCAGAACGAGGCTGATTCAGCATCACACGTTACATATTCATATAAACAATGTTTCATAAGAAGGGAGTGTCTTCTTACAGTCAAGAGACATGAAATGTTACAGAAACTCGCAGTGACACAAGAGTTTCAGTCAGTAGGTGTTGACTCACATATTCCTGGGCGAAGTCGATGAGATTTTGCAAGTCGATATCATCGCGGTAGGCCTTGACATTATTGTTGATGAAAAAGTTAAGCTGGTCTTTGATCCAGTCCTTAAAGACGAAGGCGAGGATCCCCGCAGTCAGCTCCAAGAAGAAGATCAAACCCAGGAACACAGAAAACTACAAAAAGTACACGACGCACACAAGAGTGCAGACACACACGAACAAAAAAAAAACAATACAATCTGTCACTTCAATGGAGGAAACTGGGTGCGCCTAAAAAATGCTTAACTTTTTTGTTTTTTTTCTGCTACTGTTATTTACAGAATTAAAAGGACAGCTTTGATGTAATGTCCCGGTGCACGTCTGGTTGGAGGGCCTCTCCTGATTTGCTACTGTAAGTGGGAGAGTGCCAACAAAAGCCGCAGTCCCACAGGTACCATTATATTATCCCTTTACGGTAAATGTAGGAGGAGACGAGGTTAATCATAAATGCACAAAAGCCACATTAGCTGCTCGGCTCTGACGCCTGACTTTCTGCTGCTAATGGACATCGGCTCGAGTTAATAGCTACTCAGAATCGCAGCCAGCAACGAGGCAAATTTGTCTCTGTAAATCACATGTTGTTACCAATACAGCTGATCCCAGATAAACTTTCGAAAATGGTGGTGCTGTGGCTTTGGGTTTTAGAATCACTCTCAGCTTTCTTCAGATCAAAAGCAAAAAAAAAAAGTGCAGCAGCAGATAACATCGCTTAACACAGAAAAAAAAAAGGCTTCAGTGGATTACGAGGCAGGTGTTTGTGATCGTTACTTTCTGATGAAACAGGTTTAGCTATGAGATAACACGTTTATGGGATGGAACCATTCAAAGCATTTGGTTCGGGTGAGTCAAAGTGACACCTGCGACACTTGACAGCCTCGCCTCTGGTGTGAATCCAAGGGTGTGAAGTGGTTAAAATTGTAGTGAAAGTCGGGAGCAGGCTTACAAATTTAAGCAGTAAGGTGTTCTCTCTGAGCGCTCCGATGCAGCCAGCGAAGCCCAGGATGAACATGACCCCTCCTACGACGATGAAGAGCCACACGGGGTCGAAGCCCCCTAGATCTGTGATGGATGACAGATTGGACAGCACGCCCTGAGGGAAAGGACGGAAGACAAAAGAGTAGTTAGAATTCAGCCTATAATGCTTTCAAAATCAATCCTTCCCGTCGTTATTACGAGGTCTCAGCAAAAAATTCTCACTCTGCAAAAACACACAGCTGACCTTGAAAGGAGCCTGTGATATCAAAGAGAAACAGTGAGAATTTGAATAATGTCACAGCGACGAGGCCAAGTGGGGTTGCTCTGCTCAGACACGCAGACGTGCAGCAGAAATATTGCTTCATTAGATTGGTATCAATCAAGTGTAGGGCCATCTATATGGAATAACAAAACCCCAGGGGGTATTTTGCATACATTTCTGAACACAGTTTCACTCTCTGGCAGTTCTGCAAAAAAAAAAAACATGAATAACTTTTATCAGTCGAGGCAAAGCTCAGAGCCTTTCGTGAAAACATTCAAAAACAGACATCTGCCTTTCCTCTCTGCACATCCTGCCCTACAGCCCCAAAGCCACAGTAACTCCAACGTGTTTTCCTGCCAGTCCCTGGTGCGTATCGTGCCTTACAATGACAGAGACTTCATCTGCAGCCGTTTCCACATTTCTCAAATACACTGTATATTGCACCTTGCTGCCAATGTAATGAGCTCAGGTGATGTCACAGAGCGGCACGTCACCAGGAGGTAGACTTTGCAAAAGCTGCACTAAAGCTTGTTCAGACATAATGTGTGTTCTGGTTCATGCATGGCCTCTTCGAAATTTCTCACACATTTTAAAAAAAGGCTATCCCCTAAAAATGTGTTCCCCAGCTCCCAGATTTGACATCCAGTTTGCTTCTCATGTATACAGCACATGTCAAACACTTGCAGCTAAAGCCGAGAAAGCTGAAATCTCATACCGCTTAAGCTAATCTCCCTCTGCCCTGACCAAGGAGAAAACTACAGGACCAGGGCAATACTGCATTCTCGTGTTTTTATGGCACTGGTGCAGAATAAACTGCCTTCATTTGAATTTTAGCATGAGGCCCTGAAACAATAATGTAGTCTGGCTGCGCGCAGTGGGCTTGAAACTAATCATCTTAGTCACTGAGACCCAAACTCACCATTACGCCTTTCCAGCAACCGCTATTCATCATTCGGCCTAATCCTTTTAAATTATTCACGCTGTTCCACAAAGGTACTCGAGTGCAGGCTTATTTGCACAGAGTTCATGACCAGACGTTACTAATCAGTACATGCCTCCACGCTGGTGCAGCATTTACCGAACCGACTGGTACAATATCTTGCTAATTAAAGAACAAATTGAGTGTTAACCCAATTGGAAGAAGTTTTGAATGTTGCCGTGACTCACTGCACATGGGGAGGTTAATGGCAAAACCTGACCTTTCGCAGCCTGTACAGTCTGGACAATAAACGGTGACCAGTTTCCGTGCAAACATGAGGTCCAATTCATCTACTGATAGGGCTCTCAGACAACACAAGGCATTCAATTTCTGACGGCTGAAATGAGTGTGTAATTTCGACCGTACGGCTCCTTATTAGTAGCCACAGCTATTTGCAGCTCTAATTCACCTACTGGAAAACCAATTTGACCATTAGTCAGATATTGGCTCAACAAAACTTAGTTAAACATCATAGTGGAGATGCGGCAGCGTAATACATTTCCTGGGATGACCAGGACGTTTTTAACAGGACCATTATCAGGTCATATGCCTTTAAGTGCTACAGAGTGTTACAGGAATGGTGCTTCTATTTTTCACGCCGCTTTTCTCAAAGGTGCTGTTCACATCCAAACTCTCTCTCTCCTGCAAATCATGCTTCCAGCTTATTACGGCAGAGATATCTGGAAATATTTTATCTATGCTGCAGTCTGTGTGCGCATGTTTATACATACCTTCTCCGCCCATGCCCACAGGCCAATGCCTAAGAATGCTGCTCCGAGTAACTGCAAAAAAAAAAAGAAGAAGAAACAGAGAAGAGGCTGTGAGATAAAGAGCAACAGTATCCACTATTGAGACGCATCTTAATCCATGAAATAACATGAAAGAGTTGTGACTAAGGAGCATCAAACAAAGTTCAAGACAGAGGAAATATCTGCAGCTGGAAATTACCAGCAGATTAACAAAAGCTTCTTTTATCAGGACTGTTTTGGGTGTGGTATGATTTACAGAGGTGTCTCCCTGGAAACATATGTAAGCAACGCGACTATCTTCAGTCGTATCTTTGTTTTCTTAACTGTCATCCATGATAATCCATGACATCACCTTTTCCCTACACAACTATGCAGAGAAGAGCACAGACAAACAAAAGCAGACATTTCCTATTTCAAACTGCCAGAGGCCTCCTTCAAATGGCAGATAATGTTGTGTTCATGCAGGACCTACCACCTATGGAAAGAAGCTCACTGAGGAAACTGGCTTTTACAGACTTTCAATAAAACTGAGTGCTCAGAAGATGTCTTTTAACTTGCTGTGGACAGAGTGAATCATTGCATCTGCAGGTTACTGCAGGTTAGAGATATTGCACTGGGCAGCTTAAGAGGCTGGAGGACCTGATACCTTGAGAGTTAAAGGAAAATCCCTCCAGTTTTAGCCTCCCATCCAAGTGAAGGATGAATGCAAGGCTCAGAGTTTAAACATGCCAAAAAAGCAATGGGTGACTGCTAGAGACACCCACATTACTCGACCACCCATGTAAAGACGCTAAATGAGACAAAAACAACAGCAGACTTGAGGATAATACAAATCAGACTGCATGTCAGAAAACTTGTCAATATCTGGTAGTGTGGGTTTACTCATATAACGTTATTGTCTAATCAGCCGCTTAGCTGCCACAACATGTCATTCATAAGAGATTTAGAGTGGTAATGAACTTAACAGAGACACACTCTAATGGCAGAGGCTGAAATATAATAGCTCCATTGAAAATGTGTTATATCATTTTCTTGGGAAGCTGATTAAATCCGGGGAAGCAGGTAAACTGATGGCAACCCATTAACGCGCACATAACAAGGCCAGCAGCGTGACAGAAGCCAAACAACAACAACAACAACAACAACAGGGATGGGGTGCTGCTGGGTGGCCCTGACGGTTACATAAGCGGTTGTAGTGAAGGGTGTGGTGGCTTTAACTAGAAAGTGACACGCAGGAGGCGTCCAGGTAAGCGGGTGGACATCAGGTTAAGGAGATTAGACTGAACGAGCGAGAGTGTTGCAGCATTCTGACTCCAAGCAATCCATGTGGATTATAGAAAACATAAAAACCATTACAAAGGAAACAACTTTCATTTTTGCAGCATGAAAGTACAATTACAACACCATCTAATGTATAATGTTACAAAGTAGTGCTCAAGGCATTGTGGATGATGACCAATTTACCATTTTAAATCAAAGAAAGTCTGATAATGTTGCTAATGGTTTCTTCATGGCTAAATGTAAATATCAGTCTATCACATTAAAAAAAAGCATCCCTCTTAGAGAACGACTGATAGTGGATTTTTCGGGCCGATACAGATTTTAGGGGGTAAGAAATATAAAAATAAAAATATATAGCACTGAAAAGTATTAGGTTATTGTTAATTAACTTTCCAGCAAACGTATTTCACAAACTAGTTTGACAAAGTTTGACTCCGCACCATCATATGCTCAACTGTAATGTATTCTCTTGCATTCTCTGCTACATGTGCTGCACAGTGCTGACAGTATTGGAGTTGAAGCTGCTCTGCTGAAAACCTATGTCATGATATTTTTAAATTACCTCAATCCATTTTTTCTGTATTATGTTCTGTAAAAGAAAGTTTTCACATCTGCATATTAGACTCAGTGGATCTATGCATCACTTAGGCTCGAGCAACTATATATGCAGCTTGGTCAAGTTGACTTCGATCATACAGTGTTTTTGCTTGAATCTACGCATGTTTGTATGACGGTTGCTCAGTCTTCAACAAACATCAACAAAAACTTCAACTTTGACCACATTACCACCATGTCTTTATACTGGCAAATGTTTTTTTTTCTAAATATAGAAGGAAAAAAAAGCAAGTGTTAATCTTTGTGTTAATGTGTGTGTTTTTCCAAAGCTCAGTGACCAAAACCATCATGTTACCCAAATTACAAAGTCAAATTCAGACAGTTCACTCCTCTAATCTTACAGACGAAAACATTTCTGGCCACGTAGTACGCCTGCTCAAAACTCAAACTCCGTGTGTGGGATGTGTACCGTCTGCTGGGGCTGCGCGAAATGTAGTTTCAGCACCGACACTGCAATGTGTGCACGCACAATAGAAGAGATAGACAGATGTGAAGTGAGGCAAATTAAGTCAAGCACATTATGTTACAAAATTTTTGGCTGCTTGATACAAAAAAAACAGGGTTCTCATTTTCCATGACTAATCTACGAGAGAAGTCTGTCTGACAGAACATAATTTACTACGACTTAGAGGTTCTTGGATAAGCTGAGGGGTTTCTTTTCTTCATTTTGAAGGCAAAGAGTTTGTTGATGTGCAAGCTCTAACATGTACATGGCAAAGTGAGAAGAGAAACGCGGAAAAGAAAGATTTGGTTGCAAAAAAGCAAAGCTACATCAGCTGTAAGGCTGCACAACTGATGGAGTTTTAATCATGATCCTGACTTTGGCTTCCCACAATTAAATAAACATGATCGACTGTGACAGACATTTAAAATGCTCCGCTGATACAAAACTGTGCTCAACAGAAAAACAGCCCATGTAGATAAAATCGCCCCTTTTTATGAAGTCATCTCTGGTCACACACCGGTCTGAGTGGCTGCAGTAACTGAGTGGAGACTAGAGGCGTCTCTGTGCACAGCTGGATGACCAGCTTCTATTGTAGCCTGCACATGAGGTCATTAGTCAACACTGGTCGTGCAATTGTTGCCACAACATGAGGCAACAAAACGTATTCGTTCGACAATTAATATCAGCACCACAAACCTCTGTGTAATTAGTGCAAGTCAGATCTGAATGCCATGTAAAGCAAAAACTATTTCAGATTCCTACACCAGTGCTACACCATACTGTAAGACTGCAAACGGTCTGCACACGTCTGACTGTAGAAAGTCATTCTTCAGCGTTTTTACTATTGTTTTTTATTTTAGATGCAGATGTATTCCCCTATAAAAATCACCCCAGCCATGCTAGAATAATTAACTCTTTCCAAGAAGACTTATTGAAGCCATGTGGTGACGCTCCTGCATTTGTTTATATTGGAATATATATTGCAGAAAGTACAACATTGCAATGTCAGGAGTTTTCGATATCATGCAGCCCTAGTGTCTGCATATTACTACTTTCAAGGCTAACTCTGCAAGCATCATAAAGCCAAAGGACAAAAAAAAAAATGGTACAATGCCAAAATGTTCCAAGTGGAACTCACACTGTAGACTTTTTCTCTGAGAACTACAGACATAAATAGACGACTGACAGCGACTCTTTGGCCCACGGGGCGTATCAAACCAAGGAGATTTCACACCAAACACTGCATATCAAACAGTTCAGGCTGTTTTCACGTACCACTAAACCTCTTACTGACTATTTTATGGAAATTATGAGCACTTAAAATCAACAACTTCGTCAAGGTAAATGCTCCAATGATCAATTATGAGATGTGCTGGTGGGTCAGTAAGGGCACATCCCCCACTCTTTTCTAATCTGTCCGATTTCTTCTCTACTGTGAAGCATCCAATAAAGCAGAAGGAAAAAAACATGGCCTCTTCACTCTGGTGCCTCGAAAATGAAACACCAGCCAGACACCAGGAAAATACTTTTGTTGTATCGCCAATTTTGTTATTACTTCCGGTCAAGAGTGCTCTAATGCATGTCAAGTTGTATTTTCCCCTGACACAGCTTGAAGCGACCTTGAAGGCAGCATTAAGTGAGACAGCTATGGAGGTATCCATGCCTGCTAGCCTGTCATTTTGGCTTACGATTTCTTCCACCATTTCTCTTTTCTCTTTCAGGGTCACCGTCGGAAGAGGAAAGGATGTTGAACAAAACCACAATTAAAATGTAATATGTTTAAAGCAAAAAAATAAAAATCAAGACACTTGACCAGGGCTGCTCCCTAATAGTCAACCAAATGTTAATGTCAATCAGAATCAAAATCAGAAATACTTGATTGATCCCCAAGGGCAAATTGCTTAAAATAAAGGGAGCCTTATTAGAAGTTTTGATGGGTCAGTTGGTGGCATATTCCCCTTTACATGGCTGATCCCTGCAGTAATTGGATAATAATCGCATATGTTGGGAAGGACATCCAAAGTGTAGATTGATTTAACAGGGTGAAAGACGACCCCAACAAGGTGACATGCAAACTCAGGGTTTCTGCCAGAAAAGTTGTCAGACTCGGCAGCTGGAACTGGCTCACGGGCCAAGTTTTAGAAAGACTTATTCAGCACGCTTTCATGCGTATCCAAAATGGCAGTCACACAGAGAGGGCAGGTAAAGAAACAGACAGGGCCGGTAAAAACTTTATGGATTTTTTGACGCTCCACCAGAACACCGATGCAGCAGCCAAGTGTCTTTTTTTTTTTTTTTGACAGAGGGCTGGTACGGGCCAGCAACAGACTGATGGCAGCATTAAGATGGGGTCCTATAGTTTCTGTGATAAATTACCGGGGAGGAGGCGCTCGCCAGCTGCGCTTTGTCGACCCGAGATGCACCACAGTATTAGGCTTATTAACAAAATGTTCAGTCTCCTTGCTGGTTTCTCGGACACATTTAGAATCATTAATTTCTGTGGAAGGTGTTGCTGCGGCTCACTTTGTGCGAGTACTTTTAATATCTGTATTTTAAGAGCCCATGTGTAGCTGCGGTTTTGTATTTCTCTGTAATGTGGCACTCTGCAACCTGGAGCTCAATCATTTTCTGATTCTCCCCTCACCCAAAAAATAAAAAATACATACATACATATATCTAATAGGGGTGGGACTTTAACGCATTAATTAACGTGAAAATAGCACGTTAAAATCTAACCCTAATATACTTTAAAGCGTTAAGTACGATTAAATAATTAGAACAAAATTAACGCATTTAATCGCAGTTTGCATCCAGGCAACACGGGACGTTTGTCAGCGCCCGATTTCATGGTCCACCAATCACAGTGATGTACAAAATCCGTCAGCGCTACGCTTACAACAACAAACATGGAGGAATCCGATGAGAGTGCATTGCTTGGACTGATGGAGGGCAAGTTTTATTTTAAAAAACTGCCTGATGGAAGCCTTGACAAGAGCGTGGTTTTGTGCAACTTGTGCAAAAAAGAATTTGCATCCCGCTGAAGCACATCAAGCCGACGGTACCACCTGAATGCAAAGCATGTTGTCGCGAGCACAGAAACCGCGGGAACTGTTAGCGCTAGCAGTCCTGGATAGCAACAAAATTTTTTAACGCGTTATTTTTGTTGTAATTAATTAATCGGAATTAGTCCCACCTTAATATTCAAGCAATTAAATTAATATCAAAAATGTGCAAATGTTACCCCTGGACTTGACCTACCAGTACTGTGAAGCATGCTACTATCTAAACAATACACACAATTGAACATGTAATCTTGCACGCCATATTCCGATCACCCATTCTACATGCTTCCGCTCAGTGCTTTGTAAACCCTATTTGCATATCAAACTTCCCTCATGGAATAACACGGTTTGAACAGAAGCGAATTTGACTCAATGGGCACACTGATGCAGAACTGAACATGCCTTTGCGCAGTGCTTGCATAACTTCCTTTATGTCTAACTTTACCCACGGTGTAGTGTGGGCAGCCAAATCCAAATTCAGGTAAGTCTGTGGTGGTGAAACACGCTATTTGCGAGTGTCAATACCACTCCACACAGAAAGCTCTAGAGGCGCTCGGTGGTTTTCACGGAGCAGCAGTAGGTAAACACAAAGTGAAAAAAATAAACTTAAGTATGCAAATTTTTATCTCTTTGTATCTCTCGACAGTTAAGCAATTAAATTTGAAAAAAGCCAAGTGCTGTGTCCTTGTTTGTTCCGGTTAAGTTTACACTTCATTGCTTCTGTTTGGGGGCAGTAGTTTTTAAAAGTACTTAGGATTTGCTGGTTTAAATCTCACCTAACACAAGTAAGAAATTCTTTCTTCTAATTATTTTTTTTATCCTTCTATCTAATCCACATGCTTTATCACTGTATTTTAATAGTTTACTGCTGAGCATATAAACAAAGTCTGGAACTAAATGTCGTTATATCAGCCTTCTTATTCAAATCCAGGTTTTTTTTTTCTCTCTGTCAAGTGCTGCTGTAAGATGTGTGTGTGTCCCAGAGCGAGGTTTTCCTCTCCATGTGGACAGAGAGATTATCAACACTTGAGAAGATGCCTCCCTAAGCCAGCTGATCCCATTAACCTCAACTAACTAGCAGCACAAATCAAGCTCCTCACTTCCTGGACACACAAACACAAACGCTCGGGGTATAGATTTACTCAAGCGTGACTGCCCTTTCAAAGGACCCCTCAAAAAAAAAAAAAAAAAAAACGGAATATCTAATGTGTCTGACTGTGGGAACGCAGTCATTCATGATGGGATGATATCAACCGCACTGCCAGCAGAGTGATTAAACTGTTAAGCTCAACAATGAAGCACTTGCACGTATCTCACACATTCCACCTACGTTCCAAGCCAGATTTAGGTCTAAACTATATCCGACTAGAAAATAGGAAAGTCACAAAAATCAATACTAAAATTTTTTTTTAAACACAACAGTACTTATTTTCAATTGTTCTGACGGTAAAGAAAGAACCACAGTCAGTGTTTCCGGAACGATGCCAGCAAGTGCAGGCAGAGGTTGTGCAACAGGTATGCTATGATTAGTGTGAGAAGTAACACCTCAGAAGTTGAGTATGGAAATGTTTAGTGTCTGACTCCGTGAGCAGGGACGGAAAAACAGTGAACGGAGAAAACACCTCGACTTATCTACGTAGCTCAAAGCAGAACATTCTGATTTGTACACAGAATTTCAGTTCATCTGTTGCTTTACATCAATCTTATCAATGCACAGAAATGTTCATGTTGCTGTTTGAGGCGGCTGCAATGTTCCACACAAAAACATTCACAAAGGCAAACTTGTGCAGTCTAATGTCGCTGTAGCTCATGATGCGGGCTGGGCGCTACTAATAATGTTAGTAGGTTCCCGACATTACTGTTCAGTCTGTCCCTATATAACGATGCGTATGTGTTAGCATACTGTATGCAGCTGCCGTTGTGGTTTCATCAATTATTTTTTTAACAGTATCAGCATGAGGAGGGTTTTGAGCAGCAGAGACAGAACACTAACACACACAACCAACTACAACTGAAGCTTTTCAGCTCTCAGAATGTCACAAAAAATGTTGATTTTAAACACAGCATTGCTTTCTTTAAGTACTAACTCCACCCATTTACGACAGCAAACCTATTTATTATTATATGCATTCCTTTTTTTTATATATGAGACAGCTGAACACTGCAGTAGAGATGCAATGCCACCATTAAAAAGCTTGTTTTTTGTTGGTTTGTTTTTTCATTACAGTTTAATTAACAGTTGCATCATTAATAATGTAAAGCTCTATTAAAGTTTTTTCCAAATAAGAACAGATGTCAAAATACCTTCATTACAGTTTTTTGGTATCAAAATAGGTACAGAGAATCAGAATTTCTGTCATTTTGGCACCAACTATCAAATGATTGTGACATCCCAGCTAGAATGGACTGTCCAGACCAAACTGCTCTGGGGCTGTAATCAAGAGAAGTTTACGTTCTGTTCAAAGATATTACTGAGATAAATGTCCCTGTGAGTGAACTCTGCCTGCCTGTTCACATTTGATTTTATCTGTGAGAAAAGCCAAATCGTGCTGGACACAAAACATACAGCACTAGTAAACAGTAAAAGAGCTGTTATTTGGTATCTTGTCCTGGATACTGATATTAGCTGTATTCAGGAGGTTCATCAGGCCATGGCTGCAATTCAACATTTTTCAATTAATCTGCAGATCAGTTCCCCAAAAACACTTGACTATTCTATTTGATACAGAAAGGACAGCGTATAAGTCTACGATGCTGTTTCCCTTTAATGCAAAACAGACGCATACTGCATGCAGACTCGTGAATCCTTGACTAACCCTCAATGCAGCTCGAGCGGTATGACCCCAAGTAACTGCACTCCCACTTGGTTCTTTGCAGCTGTCCACCTGTGATGTGGTCATCCAGTGCGTATTTTAGTGTCAAACGTGTGCAGATGCGTCGAGGTGTAGCTGGCTAATAACACTCAGACAGCATCCAACCAACTCAGCAACTTGGGTTACAGCTTAACAAGCTCTTAATTACAGCATGCAGAGCTTCCAAACATTTCAGCAGCTCAGGCAGAAAATGTGATTAATTAAGTGGATGTGAGGAATGTGTCTATTCTAAGGACGAGAGAAGGTGTGCTGTTCTCGGGCGAGAATGTCTGGCTGTCAACAGCGAGCCGAGGCGTTGGAAGAATTCGCGCAGAAGAGAGGCACGAGGTTGTGTTGCTTCATTTCGTTGACGATATTTATGGGCCTACAAGCATTTTGTCTCAATTTAGGCAGCATTTTCAAGCCTGACACGATCACTATGGGAAAGACAAATGGGTTGATTTGGGGAGAATAAACCCCATCTCTCTCTATTTCTGCAATGCTCTGGCTTGTCTGTCAAATCCAGTTCCGCAGCACACAGACAAGAGCAGAACATCTTCTAGTGATTATTAACGGAAACAGCCAGCGAGCTGGAACTTGTTCCACAGTTTCACACAGAGCTCAGACACAGGACTGTTAGCTTGGCCTGAGTGTCAAACAGTCTGCGAGAACACAATACGAGTTAGACACAACACTATATGCCCTATGACTCAATATTTCCTGGTTGATCGCTCAGTTCAATTGAGTTACAACCCACTTTATTTGTGAGACCAATTGCAAAATGCATTTTGCGCCTTTTTTCCGTACTAAACTCCGGCTCTTGTGGCATGTTTGTCACTTCTTATTACCTGTGTTTTAAAAGAATAGCACGACAGATGGTGTAATCGCGTACATTTCGAAAAGGGAGCGTTGAGGAACGAGGAGGAGGTGGTGGCGAACGGGACCGAGCCAAGTCGTGATCTCGTGTACCTGATGGGTCCAACAGAGTGAGCATATGACGGGAGGAAACACAGAATCGCACCCGGTTGCCCCCTTTCCCCACCCTTCACCCTCTTTGTTCTCACCATCCCTCTTTGTGCGTTTGTGGGTGTGTGTGAGTTGGGAGAAACAATGCCGTCCCGCAGAGCCCGAGCACTATAGCCGTGAAAGGGATGCTTGAAAAGAGGAGGGCTGGGCTGCATTCATGCCGTGTGGCCTTTCCCTTACAACTGCGTGTGGGAAGACCCTCTGGGGCACAGACACGCCATTCCTTCACCCACAGACATTATACGACAGCAGCCACACTGAGGCCACGCAGACGGGTGAGGAGGGAGGGATGAGGGAGTCTGAACAGAGAAACTTTTCAGACTGAAGGAGTGATAAAGACCGAGGGGGGGTTGTTGTAAAGGAGACGTGGGATTACTTGCCACTGGCCAAACAATACAAATCATGTCATTTTCTCAGACTCAACACAACAACAACACATGTCACAGAGCAGGGACCAAACCACTGGCAGAGGTTCCTCTAGAAACAGTTATTCACAATCTCTTGATGTTTAGAAGCAAAAGTTAACTTCATGAAAGAAAAAGCTGCCAACTGTTTAATAGAGAAAAGACTTAAGAATAAGTAGAGGTATGTGAAAAAGAAATAATATTGTCAATTGATAGCAAGAACTTCTACAGTGATTTGAAGTTAAATCACACATGAGCACACATTTAAAAATAACTCCACACTTTCTCAACTAGTTCAATCAAGGTAACGAGCTAATCTGTTGTGCAAGACACCACAGAAAACAGGTATTAAACCAGAACAACACATTGGCAGATTAATAAAGCATGACATATGTATTTAAAGTATGTGACTAAGCATACTAGTGAGACCTGAGCGACTACTTAAGGACAGTTTTCCAGCCCTCACGTCAAGCTAACTTCACCACAATATTTTCATTTTACTTCTAATTAGCAACACTAGCGTTGTTTTATTTTGTACTAAACCTGTGATGTGACTGTGTTAACTTACCCAGAATATAATGTTGAATCCAAATAAGAAGTATTTCACGCAGCAGCTGACTTCGTTTCCTTTAAAATGATGGTGTTTTCTACTCATTCTTCCAAGGATAGTGGAGGCTAACTGGCAAGCTAGGTAACTACAACGACTGGTACTTCAAAAGCTCAGCCAAAGCTACACTTCTTGAACGGCTAAAATCAAAGTTAGCTGGCTCCATTAGCAAAACAAGCCCGACTTTACTCCCCGGACAGCGTTGGGTCGGTTAAATCAGACATGTGTGGCTAATTATCCCTTTCTTTCTCGCGTTAACCATTAGCTTGCTAGGCCAGCTAGCTCGCAACTTCTACGGTTAGCATTAGCAGCTAACAACAACAACAGCTCCAGGGGCACTTAACTAAAGGCACAGACATTCATCTGCAGTAGTGTCGATATCCAAGTTGCCTGGCGTCGGATTCGCCGCAAAACACCGGAAGATCGAGGGAAAGCCGGTGTCCTTTTTTTTCAGCTAAACCTCATAGTGTTATCTGTGTTAGTGCTCCGTCGCTTGTAGTCTTCATCCTTGTTGTTTTGTAGTGTAAAACAAGCCCCTGCTGTCAAACCAGAAAACCACTGCGCTGCCTTTCGCCCTTTTCACTTCAAGAGCGGCCTCTTGTGTCTCAGTGAAGGTTTTCACTGAATCCACAGCAAAAAGAAATCCAGAGCATCCTGATTTCACCCCTTGATCGCACAGAGAATAAGTGTCATACTTGAGGTTAACGTGTGCAACAGGAACTGCCAAGGCTTATTGTTTAATTTAGGAAAACATGTGGGAACATCATCGACAACATCATTTTAATCCCGTGGCATACAGTCCATGTTGTTTTCCTCACCATTCACAGCAATTCGGCTATTTTTAAAACCTAACATGTGCTGTGTTCTTATTCAGGAAAAGTGTGCCAAAAATATAACCAGAGAAGAGTTGTGAATGAGAAATCTAATGTGTGGCTCTCTTGCGAATCTTTTCAATTAAATGTGTGACACAGAGATGTCACCTTTTCCCCCAAAGAGACAGCTCTGCACAAGGATGTAAGTCAGCATCCAGGTTGTCTGGTGCAGATTACTGCAAGTGGCTCTTTTTGACTTGTTGTCCTCTCAGTCTCAGTTTTTATCAAAAATCTGAAAATGCATAGAAATTAATAATGCTTCAGAATCAATGTTGGTAATAATCATTGACACATTCCAGACTGTAAGAGGCAAAACATACTAATTTTCTCCTTTATGCTTACTAGATGGAAAAATAATTCATTATTTGTGGCATTTTTCTGATTACATAACAACAGTGGATTATTGTTTACAAAGCATGCATAATTATGCAAAATTAAACTCTAAGGTGTTATAATTGATTACTTTTATTGATTGCACCTTTTGTTTTCCTGCCATGACAGGTTAAAATGCCGGCAGTGGTCTGAATAGGAATGACATCCCCCCTAATTATGAAAAATAAGGGAGACTAAAGTGTTTTTTTTATTGTTTGTATGTTTGTTTGTTTTTTAAACAGTAGTTTCTAGCTGGACAAATTATCTCATTTAAATGCTTTGAGAAATTATTTTAGAAGATCATACATAACACCATTGAATATGTGGCTGCTTTGAACTATTTTGAGGAGCAGATGTGTGTTGCGCAGACTTTTTTCAAACAGAGCTGCTTTATTTGAACTTCTGTCTGGAATCCTACAGATGGCAGTCTATGAACCTTTGATAAATATGGCTTTAGTTTCCTTTTTTTTCTCCCCCCCTGGGTGCTGCTGTTTGGGACATGCCAGTCCCCTCACTATCACCGCAAATATGTAATATGTTGCACTGGCAGTGAACACAACAGAAGACTGTAAAACCAAAGGAATAAGCTTTGCAAATGTGGCGGTTGTTGCTACATATGTCATTACTGCAGGCAATAAACAGCTTGTGAGCGAATGCATCAGTAAGTGGCATATAAGTACATGTAAATTATATATTAAAGCTAATTATGTTTGATGTATTGCTTTGTGTTAGAGGTTTCCTGGTATGTCTTAAAACAGACGCTCATGACAACTATTAAACTGCATCAGAATACACTGACTACATCGTCATACAATTTTAATGGGAGGGCAGTTAATGTTCTTTAAAATGAAATATGAATCCATGTTTAAGAGGCAGCGTACAGGATTACTGCAGCCTATGTTGTTAACTTAATGCTCCGAGTTCACAGTGAGGGCAAATTGAATGTATATTGCAAATAATAATTGAACTGTATCAATGTATGGGAATTATTGTGCATCACATGACCCAATTCACATTCTATTAAGATGTATATGTAGAAATAAATAAACCTGTCTCGAGTGCAGGGTGATATGAATGAAAATAATAAAACAACAGGAAAACAAAAGTATTTAATTTGGTGTGTCATCTTTTATTTTGCATTAATTCATTCAGAAATTATACAGTTACGAAATGCAACATGAGTTGGGATAGTAACAGGGCAGGAATACGACCACAGAACCAGAAACACCTGCTTGCAAACTCAAAAACTTTTCTCTGTTCGAGTCTGTCCAGAGGTGACCCAGGTCGAAACCGAATCATGACAGTGATATTCTCAATCCTGCTGAAGGAACCAGGTCACCATGCAGCAGGAGTTCCTGTCACTCAAAAGACGCACAGAGTAAATATTTAGAAATGTGCTGATGCTTTTGGCCGACCGAGTCTTGCAGGGGGGACGAAGGGATGATCTGTTGTGCTGGAACAGAACTGGGGTTAAGGTGGGAATGGTGTTAAATAGTTCCACATTTGAAACAGAGAGCTAGTTCTGGCAGCAGTCATGTTTGCAGCTAATTGCCATCATCATATCAACATGTTGCATTACACTTGGCTGGCCTAATTATTTTTATTTTTTTTTACAGTAGGCCTTTAATTTGCAGCTTAAATGGGAATGACACCTGTTTGCGCGTATCAAGTTTTGAACAATGCCATTTTAGCCATTGGAATGGAATGAGCAGAAGTGCAAATCAAGTATAAAAAGAAACTTTAGAAGTTAAAGAGAATGTACATTAGAGTTTTTTTTATGTATTTAAAATACATATCATTCCTCCGATCTTCTCCTCACAGACGCTTTACAACATGCAACATTCTTCCAATCTTTTTTTTCAACAACATCTTGCACCTTCTAGTGACAAACAGGCTCATCCACACAGACAATACATTTGAATCAGTTCCTCCTAAAAGACTTCGCTGACACATAAAAAAAAAAAGTCTATTTGTGATCCACAAACAACAACTTTGACATCTTTCTCCTGAAACGTGGAAACAGTGATTGATTAAACAGGTATGTCAATGCCCTATTTCACCTTCACGTAACTCTTCCTGTTCAACGCTCCCTTTTTCTGTCATTCTTCGTCAGTCTGTCTCTACAACTTACATTCACGTGAGCAAATCCAGTACTTCGAGCAACATATGTACACTGCAGTAAACTGATTATTGCACTGAGATAATTATACATGTGATTTATTCAACATTGGTTAAAATGGATAATAAACCGTGGCAAATACCTTCACCTTTCATGATAACGTGAGTAGCATGTGTCCTACCTACCACTGTGTTTTTGTGATGGAAAAATAATGGAAAGTCATTTTACCCAGAACTGAGCTGACTGTATAGTTTGATTATTCGTTACCACAATACAACAAGAATGCCTCAAACAAAGCACTGTACAGTCCACTGAGCTATATATTTACATATTCCATGTGTCCCTTGTATGCCTGAAAATGTTCAAATCGCTTCCCATTTTTACTTGCATCTGACCAGCAAATATAGTAACGCATTAATAATGTTTAAAACTGACACTCCACTGAAAAATGTTTAACTGTAATAGTGACTGTGAAGGTATGTTTGTGGTAAAGAAGGTGTAAAAGTATGATATTTATTAAAAGTGAATTCAGATATCTTTGGTTATTTCGAGTCTTTGCACTTTTTGGTATGTAAAAAGCGTACAAGCCAGCAAAATGCAGTTTGTAAAAAGCTTGTTCTTGTCAGACCTTACTATGAATGCGAGTTATATAAAATACTAAAACTACCTCAATACAATATTTACCGTTGTCTAGAATCAGCAATCAAAGGCACAGAAAGGTAACTTGTGTCATAATAGCCTGATGAAACTTCATCAGGAAGTCTTTTACTGAGCGATCCAATGCCTCAAACGTCTATGAAAGTAATGCGTTAGTTAACATCCAGTGACACCCTCACAGGTCAGTGGAGACGGTGCTTCTCTTCACCCTCAGGCTCCCTCCCCAGCCACGGGGGCAGGTGTTGTAGGAGTGCAGGCCAGGTGATCGCAGGCCCGAGTCCTCAGACTCCACGGAGGCATCAGAGTCGGTTAGGGAGCGAGTGTTGTAGAGCCTCACAGGTGAGCAGATTCTCTGAGTTGGAGTGGGAGGAGGGCTGGTGAAAGTTGGAGACTGGGAGCCCAGTGCCCGTGACTGGAAGGGACTGATGGGTGGTTTATGACAGTCGTAGCCGTGGTGGGAATTTCCCAGAGGAGAGATGGGGAGGCTGTGACCGCTCAGTGCACCAGGGGAGGGGCTGTTTTTACGTTTGGCTGCATTGATGATATTTTTGGCCAAGAGGCGATGGTTGGCTTTAGAGTCTAGGTTGTTAACAATGGGGGACATGCAGCGACTGTCTTTGGGTGGAGAAACAGGAGAGGTGGCAGAGGATGTGTGCAGAGGTTTGGTGGCAGGGAAGGACAAACTAGTTTGAAAAGGTGCAGGAGACTGGGAACGTGAGCCCCATGGAGGAGATACAGGAGATGTGGCTGTAGATGTTTGGGAGGGCCTGGATGTGGAAATAAAGGCACTGGAGGACTGGGCATTCTGGCTCACAAATGGGGATTGACATCTTGATCCCCAAGGAGGAGAAGCAACTGTAGAAATTTGGGATGGTGGGGATGTAGGGATAGAGGAATGGGTGGAAGACTGAGTTTTGTGGCTGACCACTGGGGACTGGCATCTTGATCCCCAAGGAGGAGAGCATGGGGATGTGGCTGCAGATGTCTGGGAAGGTCTGGATGTAGAGAAGGAGGCAGCAGTGGAGGACTTGTTATTCTGGGTGACCATTGGGGACTGGCTTCTTACACCCCAAGGAGGAGAAAGTGGAGAAGAGATTTTAGAAGTTTGGGAAGGTTTGAAAGCAGGAGTGGAAGAAATAGTGGGGGACTGGCCGACCATTGGGGACTGACATCTTGAACCCCATGGAGAGGTGGCTGTAGGTGTTTGGGAGGGTCTGGATACGGAAGTGGAGTTAACAGTGGAAAACTGAATATTCTGACTGGCCATAGGGGACTGGCATCTTGTACTACTGGGAGAGGATACAGGAGAAGTGACTGATCGGATAGAGCTAGAGATGGTGGTGGAGGGGTGGCTGGTTTGGAGGTTGGATGTCCAGGTTCCAGTGGATGGACCTGCTGGGCTGCTGAAACGTCTGGCAAGGCTGGGGGTCCTGGTTGGTGTTGGTGTCTCACTGGGAATTTCAACAGGGGAGGATTCCTTTGATGTCTGTTGGACCATAAAAAACAGTATTTTTAAACTTGTGGAAACAACAACACATACATTTATATACTTCCTATACAGCATTATAAGAAATAAATCCAAACCTAAATGTTTTAATTTGACCTCAACAGGATGTTATGTTCATAAGCTACCAGCATTTTGTTGTTAAACTTTGTATGACAATCCCATAAGAATGATTTAACAATTCTAATAAGTGAATTTGTTTTGATAAGATAATATATCCCCAGTAGCATTCAGGTCATCTCTGTGTGTTCCCTCCTCCTATGTGTGTTCCTTCATTAAGCCTGGCTGCTAGGACACATAGGCCCAGTCTTTAGTGTCTCTCTCAGATTACTGTCATGTGGCCTTGTGAGGTGGTTAACCTTTACAGGGATATGAAATTACTTGACTGAAGTGAGGGCTGCATTCCATCTTATGCTTATGTTAATTAAGAACTAACTATCTCTGCTTGGGATAATATGAAAACTGTTTTTCGTAGTATAAACTGAACTCATAGGAACTTGTATAGTTCTAAGATGAAAATTTCAGGGCTTCTTTGTAAGAAACAAGGCCCTCATCAAAGATGATTTGTCTCAATGTCTGAGCCCCTCAACATCAACTGGACCAAAGTTCATGTCATAACCTCAACATACATAACTAAACTTCTTATGTAAGTGTGAAATATCTTGTAATGGAAAGGTTAAATAATTATTTTAGAGCTTGAAATGTCACAGACTTTGTTATGAAACAGATCTGCCCCCCATTGCATATCATCTGTGTACTTAACAGAGACTAGAGAATTTACTAGCATTTTTAAATGTTCACAGTGATTGCATAGAAGGCAGGAAAATGAAATAGCAAACACTTAAGAGTGAAATTAATGGCTGAAAGAGACCAGCCAAGTCAGAAAATAAGAAAAAGGAGAAAGAGTTCACTACAGAGTGTTAGAATAAAGCTTTAATCAGGGAAGGACAGATTCAGTCATACACAAAAACAGACAGGATAACAGCAGAAAAGAGCAGTAAGTCAAGGTGTAAGAGAAGAAACAGAGACAAACCCTGTCGTGTGAAACAACAGGGATTGGCAAGTTAGGAAAACAATGTATTTGTAGGTCCATAGTACAAATTTGAATGCCACAGGCAGATTTGAGACACCAAAGGATCTGAGCACACACCATATATTTAGGTAGAACATGCTGCAAAGCGCAGTAAATTACCCTAAAGACATAAAGACATAAAAGGAGTTCTCTTGCTGCAACTTTCCCGTCAGTGAGCAGCATTAAATTGCAAATCGTAGATCATAAAGCAGATGCTAGACCATCTGTTAAAGTGCTTTGTGAAGCAGCATCACCCTGGTGCCCAGTGGAAAAAGCGTGAGGTTGTTTCTCATCATATTTTTAAATGTACTGAAAATGGAAGTTTTTGAGTGCTGATGTGCTTAGCGGCTTTGGGAATGACATCTGATTTTGATTACACCAAGGCACAGTTTTTTTTTATTTTCTATGGATGATTATTGGATAACTGGGAAAATAGGCCATTGTATATTTTCTGAAAAATGCAATGCGCTCCCTTAGAAACTCTTATAAGATACAGAGAAGTTCTGGCCCTAGCTGATACTACTAGGTAGTGTATCTTCCATTTTATGTTAAATTACAGATTACGATATTTCAAGATTTTGCTCTTTTATATATATATTTCTACAATGCAAAAGACAAAGAGGCACAAGAAAAGAAGAAAAAGAAGGCACAGAATAAACAAAAAGTGCAGAAAACTGTGACTTTTAGCCCTATCAAAATCTGTTTCACATTTATCACTGTGTGTTTCATCACTGCAAAATCCCTCTGATGTAAACAAACTTTCTAAAAATGGTACAGAGAGGGTCTCCACACCTGTGGGGCAATCCCTGCCTTCTTGGCAGAAAATGTGGGCCTCGGTGCTTTTACTCCTGACCGAGGAGAGGACACTCGCTCTGGAGAAAAGGCAGACATTGGAGAACTGATCCTTGGATGTCCAGGGGCTGGACTGGATGGATACTCTGGTCCTCCTGTGGGGCTGAGAGGCAGCTGAGGAGACATGCACTGGAAGTGTGAGGGGGGGCTGGTTGGTAAGGAAGTCTGTCTTGAGAAAGTTTGGGGGGCCATTAGGTTCTTGGCCTGTGGTGCTCCTCTGGGAAGGGTACTGATGGGGTCCTTGACGGGGTTTAGGATGAAGAGAGAAGAGCTGAGCTGGTATGGGCGGTGCCTTGACAAGTCCATCTCAATCTTGGAGCATCCGTTCTCTAAAGGCGGAGGCTCGGGAACTGGCTCCGGTGCTGCAGCTCTCGGCCTCGGTTTTTGCTTCACTGCCTGTTGGGCCTTTAGATTCTGTGAAAGCTGAGCACTGATGTCAGAGTTTTTAGCAATGGCCTTGACCCTACCAGGCATGTTTGATGGATAAACCCAGGATGGTGGCAGAGACATTGTGGGAGAAGGAGACCTAATTTGTCCTGGATTCTGATTCTCAACAACGTATTTTTCCATCCTTGACTGACGCTTGGCAAACAGCTCAGCCCCTTTTCCTGACACATTGGTAAGGGTCTGCTCTGGCCGGTGCTCTGCCCTCGGTCGGGTCCTCGAGCTCTTGAGACAAGAAGCCCACTCTGGAGCTCTTGCTCCTTCCGCCTTTACCTCTTCCTTGGCAAGGAAGTTGGAGGCCTCTGCACCCAGAGCCAGTAGCTCTTCTTCGGACTGTGGCTCAGGCACAGACTTGAGTCCATGTTTCTTCCTTTCATCTGCCCCCTGCACCAAAGACAGCAGCTCAGGGTTCGGAGCTAAGATTGGCTTCTCTTTGAATGTGAACATTGACTTTTTATTTGCCCTCTTGGCAGCACTCTCCTCCAGTATGCCTGTTTTGATTGGTGTTGCCACATTCCTCTCCCCGGCAGGAGGAGGAATAAAGGTGGAGGGCTTTGGGGCTGTTGGAGGGCCATAGTGGGGCATAGGTGGGTACTGAGAACCAGGGAAATGGGATGGTGGAGGAGAGGAAGGGGACATGACAGGAGACATCGGAGGTGGACTTGAGTAGTACGTCTGAGGGGGTTGGTTTGTGAATGCTGGTAGAGGAGGTGTGGGATATGATGGAGGGGGAGGTGGAGGTGAGGCCACAGCAGGTTGGGGTACAGTGAAAGCAGGTAGAGGAGGGGTGGAGTAAGAAGGAGGAGGTGGCATGTCCATGACAGGACTGCCTGCCTCTGGAGATTGCACTGTTGGCGGTGAGAAAAAGGGCCTGGCAGTTCTGTTGGTGATGGAGGCCGACTGCTTGGATGTGGATAAAGATGCTCTCTCAGGTCCAGAGGTACTGTGACAGCCATTAAGAAGCTTTGCGGCAGGAACTGGCCCCGTGTGGCCCCCATTTATCTCTACTTCCCTTTCAGCATGTCCCATCATGACTGGATCAGTGTGATTACTTCCTGGGGGATGCCTGACGCTGTCCGCTAGCTCCTCGTGGATTTCATCCCTTATTTCTTCCTCTTCCTCCTGCTCTTCCTTGACAGGGAGGAAATGTCTCTCCTGGATAACATTGCCCTCCATGTCTTCCTCTTTGTGGAAATCTCTACCTGGTGCGTCCATGATATCGCCTACTGAATGTACCCCTACTGGTGGTGAGAAGAGTGGCTTGGTAGTGTTATTCTTAAAGTTCAGGTCTCTATCCTTTTCCTCACTGCTTTTCTCTGCCCATGTTAGTTTGTTGGATGAGGCGTTGGTTTTCACATCCTCAGCTTTGTCCTCATCTGACCTCTCGCCACAGCTTTGGAGCGTGAAGGCATTGACTCTCTGCTTGCGGCGGTTGAAGAGCTGCACACCCCTGGAGCTGGAGTTGGAAGGGATGGTGAGCTGAGCGGCAATGATCTGACTCCTGACACGAGCCTCCTTAAGCTCCTTCTCAGATAAACTGGCACTCCTGGTCAGATCTGAATTGAAACAGACAGGGAGACAGAGGACAGACAGTTCAATGAGAGCAACAAGGGAGTTTGTCTTTTCATCTCACTGAGATGTCTGATAAATGATAAAAGGGGCTCAAACTTTGGCAGACTTGGCAATGTGCCTCTTTGCAAAGACAACTCCCTCAACATCTAATTAAAGCTTACCAAACCGCTTTTATGTACAAATAGAGTGAACCAGCAAGGACAAATTTTTAACAAGTCTGGGATTGAATATTCTCTTTAAAAGCCACATAATTGTTTGTGCACCATATGGTTTTGATTGTTCTTTGCCGTACTTTTTATTCCAGCCAATCTAGCGAGAAAAATAAGGCTTTGTGGACATTTGACTCAGCAGACCAAAGAGTTAGACAATGAGCTAACAGACGTAGGCGGAGAAACATTTGAAATAAACATGCTAATAAAGAGACACAGCTTGTTGTGTAAAGTTAATAAAAAAATCTGGGTCAAGGTCTGCTACGGCGCCAAAATAAATTCCTGTCAGTCAGTGTATTACACTGATTCTGCAGTTTTGCTGATTACTTTGAAATTATGAGATGAAACATGTCTATGGTAAAACTGATAGTTTGTTTTTTGAGCTTAAGAGCTCCCTTCCAGGCAATGGAGCTATTTCCTCTGCCATCTGCAGTAGTCCCTCCCTGAGCATTCCTCCACTGCTGAGAAAACTCCCTGCCTGTGCTTCCAGCATGCCTTTGGTTTCTCTCTGTAGTTAATTTGTGCAATACTGCAGCTCAAACCCTTAATAGACCATTTTTTACAATCTACAGCTTCCAAAAATGTCATTTCTTCACTGCTGTCTATAAACATACTATACAATCAAGTGTTCCCTTCTTAAATATAGCGACTACATCATGCTTCAAAGTT
Source organism: Stegastes partitus (assembly GCF_000690725.1). Taxonomy (NCBI): domain Eukaryota; kingdom Metazoa; phylum Chordata; class Actinopteri; family Pomacentridae; genus Stegastes; species Stegastes partitus. Next base: position 348,412 of record NW_007578277.1, read on the forward strand.
CACGAGAGGAAAATCAAAGCAGCCTCTTTGCTTTTTTTTCAAAGAACCTAAATAAAATCCTGCAGTCAGAGAGTCTTTGATGGACATTTTCGAGGAAAATAAGTCGCTATGGTGACACATCTGGTAGATTATTCATCTAATTCATGTTACCCTGACTGATGGAAGATAGTTAATGTCCCTGTAGGATTTTTCTCAGACAGCTGGCATGGCCATGACTCTATATTCATTTCATAAGGTGATGGATCCAGACAGCTACATTATTTGATGTAATTATGTGCCAATCACAATAATTATGTGTAAATCAATCACTTGTAAAGCTGTCCTATAGAGCTGATTGTGCATGCAGTTTTTCCTGGCACAGTGTATGAAGCTAACATGATCATTCCCCCAGTAAGAAGGAATCATATGCATCTGTCATTGATTGTACAGACTTTAAGTCTGCCTTCACAGTAATTGAATTAACTCTTTGTGAGGCACCCTTCAGTTCCTTTTACATAAATTCAGCTCAAGTTCAAGGGCAGGACATCTCATTATTATCTTATTGTTGACATATAAAACATGCAGTCTGGGGTCAATTCTTATTATAAAAAGTGCAGCATATTTATATATACAATATTACACCCTACGTTGATGACATTGGATATACCTGCAAAGAAACGCATGAGTATGTCAGATCAGTCAACCTGACACCCAACAGAGATATATGAACCACATTACATATTTGTGGCAGTATAACAAGGATAAAAGCATTATCCCACTGCCCTTTAAACAAGCACCGTTATTGGCACGAGCATAAATCACCTTCTTTAATAGACTACAGCAGAGAAATGAACAAACCTATCACACAGGTACTTACTGCACAGTCAGTGCTTTTTATCAAAGTTGTCAATATGAGGGGGAGCACCACCACAGGTCCCAATGAAGACTTTTATTAGCTGTTTACTGTTAATAATTCATGCTACCTGAATGGACCCGAGCAGTGGAGCTTGAAATGAAATGTCCTCACCGTAAACATCTAACTTGAGTTGCAGCCAGATTGGTTATCAAGTAACATGCAGGTGCAAATCCCATCAGAGACCGAAATATAAGTCGCACTTTGTACCGAATGTGGAGTTTTGATCAGATTTTTTTCACTCATCAGCATCAGATCATCAAAGTTTTCAGTTCATTTGATAGTTATTTAGAGAATTTTAAATGTTATCTTACAGGATGATGTGAACGTGAGAATAAATCTGACTTGAATTTAAAGTCACAGTGCAGATAACAAATCACAGATCACATGATGAACTGATTGCACATAAAGCTCAGTGGACTTTCTTCACAACTTTTTCAGCTATGAGGAAAAACTAACATGACGTTTATGGACAGTAGCCGGTGTCTTCTGTTCTAAAAACAACGCAGTGCCACTAAGTCATATTTCTTAACAAAGCTGAAAAGCACAAGCTGCTTCTCAGTTACAATTCCAGACTATAAAACATCAATACTCAAGTTTTCTGAAAGTTTGCTTGTAGCTCTGGCTCCACTTGAGCGCCTGGTCCCTTACCTTTTTCGTGTCAAAACTCAGAGCTCCGCTGTTTTGTTGTACTTCCACCAGAGTTTTCAATTTAACTGCGTCTGATAGCTTCACACCCCCTTTCTGGAGCGAGACGCAGGATCAGATTTCTTTTTCCTGCATAGTCCGGCACACAGACGAACAGGGAGGGAGGGAGGGAGGGAGGGGGTCTGTAGCTGGAGGCTGCGCTGTCTGTCAGTCAGCCTCCAGCTTTCTTTCACTTTTTTTTTTTTTTTTTTTTCAGATCTGCACCCACAACCTCCACAGGCTTTTGACTAATTATAAAAACTGAGACGTGCCTCTGAGAACAAAAGCTCAGTGCTGCTCTTGAGAAAGTATTGATGCAGCAGCAGCACCAGCAGCAGCAGCTGTAAAGAGACTACACTTTGTTTTGACAGTTCTGGAGTGGTGTCCAATCAATGGTAAGTATTGAGCAGCTTATCTCTGTCTAATGTCTTGTGGTGGCGGGGAAGCATCTGACCCTTGTTACAGCCTTTGAAGTGCAACCCAGAGATACTCCAGCCTATGTTTATATGGATTAGACCACTGAGACTCCAGATCTCCAACACCTGACCCCTGCTGCCCTGTATGTCAGCTGGGATATCGCAATGTGTGTCTATTGTGCACTCTCTCCAACCAAGTGTCTGCCCTCTTTGAACCCTCCGGGCCCTGAACTCCAACCTGCAAGGGCAGCAGAGGAATTTCCTGTCCTCTAGCGGAGACAAAACCCAGTCCGCCGCACTGATGCAACAGCCTCTACATCATATTTTCTACCACCTACTTTCTCTGCCTCATCTTTCTGCCCCCCTGTCCCATCCCCTCGGCTGTGCGTGGGTGCGAGCAGACAGGAAAACTTCCCCCTCAGCTGCGGGATTTAAGTCAGGGGGCCAGCCCTGCATTTGTGTATCAAAGGTCAGATTACCCTGTCGGATGTTATCTTTCTCTGGGTGACGGCTGCGGGGTGAGCGGGATGACAGCACCGGCCCCCGTGGGTGATGTGTGAAGCGGTATGGAAAGACAAGGATTAACAGAGGTCCTGGGATCTCACCAGACCGACTGTGACCTCAGCTCTCGGTGGATCCCATGGGATAAATAAAAGCCCAGCAACAGAGGTGGAAACCAAGCTCCGCTGCTCATATTGTTACTTTTGCGAAAGGTCTCCGCAGAGGAGTAGTCGACCCCAGTCGGAGCCTTTGTGTTGTTTTTGGTGATCTGTGTTCCATTCGAGGAAACTAATTAGTGAGTAATGAGTGATGGGAAGGGTGTTGGAAGCACAGAGGCCGTAGATCTCTATCAGGTACAATTATTGGGTGGCCATGACCTTTCTGTTACAATGCACAATGTGTTTTTACTCACTTTGAATTGTGCATCAAACCCACTCGTCGCCGCCCAGAGGTAGTTATCCATCCAACACTGTCCACATTGTAATTTAACAACAGGTTTTGGTGTTATTATGATGTGTGAACTTTTTTTTTGCATTTTCCTGGGAGTTGACAGCTGTGAAAGTAAAAAAAAAAAAAAAAAGAAAAGAAAAGAAAAAACAGAAGAGCCTAAAAAAAAAGTTTCCAAACAGCTTTTCCCACAAGTTAGTCATCGTCAGCGGCTGTGTTGTATATTAAGACGCCCCTTTAGCAGTGATGCATGATTGCATTTCCATTGCTGCTTCGGCAGACTGTATTTTTATGGCATGGAAACAGATGTTTCAGGGAGCATTTCACTGTGTCAGGTTGCACTGATGAGTCTGGGCTGCCTGTTTTCTCGATGTGCTGTCTGCCCTTCTCAGCAGTAGATTTCTCTGCTATAATGATATACTGTAGCCACAGTGTAGCAGTGAAGCAACGTACAGCAAACAAACCTCTGGAAACGGATTTACAGCTACAAATCTTTGTCATGAAGTAACAATACACTTGCCTGCTGCGGCTCAAACATCCCAAATAAGGAGCGAAAATGCCAAATAAACAAACACTTACTTGTTTTCCGGCTCATGTGTTCTTCCGTCTTCTCCCATGATGCATTGTAGTCTGTCCCGGGGGTGTGCATGTCTTGCGTGAGCTGTAGAGGTTTTCTCAATCCACCTGGACTCCAGCTCACCCCTCTCCTGATAGACGTATGTCCCTTCTCCATTGCTACCCACAAAAGGACGCCTCTGTTTCAGTCTGTCCTGCTAAGATGAAGCCGTCAGTCCGTTTGGAAGGTGGAAGTTTTACTCCTTACTGGCGGCCAGTGAATAAAGAAAACACACAAAAACAGAAAGTAGTAGCTCAGCGTTCCAGGTTGCTGCTTCCAGTCGTAGATCCACTTTCAACAGTAATCCTTCCAAATGTTGTCCTGCAGACAGCCGAAGTTTTGACGGAAGAAGTGTGCTCCTGCTTTGGTCTTCATGAAATGTTGCTCTCTGTCTAACAGGACCTCCCAGGAGGGTCAGCTCCAATGTGTCTTGGATGAGTTCCCATGGACAAACGCCACGAAAATTGCACAAGTTTGTTGTGCTCTGTTAAAAACCTGGCATAGAGTGCTAAGAAATAGTCCAGTTGTCTCTATGTGCATCTCTCTAATACTCCTTCCTTCTTTCCCAGATGTTGCTCTTCCTCCTTTTCTATTTTGGTCACCAAAACATGCTTTTTGTCTGCATCCCAACCTCAGCAGCCCGCAGATGACTTTTCTTTCGGAGAAAAGGATCTGCCCTTTATCTTGGAGATCATAACTCTACGGTGACGTGAAGGGGAACTGTGTATATGGTAGCTTCCTGCTGTTAGGTGCATGCGAGGAATAACATTTCACTCTGGAAAGGTCATTCCAGCGACTGGTTTGTATTCAGTGTTCAAAAGCATTCAATTAGAGTTCCTCTATTCCGAGGTCCTGTGTTATTTCTCATACATTAAAGCCAGATACAGTCTCTGAAAGCAAGATAATCGATTCCTTTCTTCTGCTTTTTTTTCAGGAAACCGCGACTGGGAGGGAAAGTTTTTATTTCTTTTGGTGGTAGTCTTGAATAATACTAAAATGTATCAGCACACTGCAGCAATGGATTCGTCATGAATTAAGTAATTCTGTGGTCAACAGCTTCACAACTGAACCATGTAGAAAAAGATTTGATGTGTGGGTTCTGTTTGTTCAACCAGTCAGCCAAAAAAAATACTGCTTAATGTGCTGGTGAATGCACTTTAATCACTCTCCGTGTTCATTTTCTCCCCAGAAGGACCTGCAAAACAAAGAAGCGCAGGTTAAAATGCAATTATGTAAAAGTCAAAAGCATTTGAATGAACTTTTCTTTAATTGTGTTATGCAAATATGACATTTACAAAGACAAAAGCAAGATGTTCCCTCTGCCTATAACTTCTCCATCATTGCTCTGTGAGTAATGGAGTTTGAACCCACTGCTTTGTGCAGGATTTAAAGTATTATCTCTGATGGTTTCAAGAAAAGTGGTACAAAAGGCCTGACCTTTCATGTCGACAGAGAGTCTGCTGTTTTTATAGAGTTTTGAGAATGTGGGCTGAAGAATGTTTTAATATACTCTGCTTGGCTCATCTAACACTTTAGATGAACATCGGTTTACTTCCAGGAAACATAAATCTCAACTAATGTCCACTTTTGAGACAAAGATAAATATCAGACTTCTCCCTTTGAACTGTAGTCGGACTAAAAGGGTGGAGAAGGAAATGAGAAGCCTTTATATAAGTGTGATAAAGTCAGTGTTGTGTCCAACAAAGTGTTCACGGTGTTGGAAATCTGTAGTAAACCTGCCAAAAGATTTCCATTTATCTCTGTCTGCGATGTGATACAGTATGATGAGAGGAGAGATTGAGAGATTTGAGATTTCCATGAAGCAGGAGACAAACATGAACGTCCTACAGTCACCCCTCCTCTTATCCTGCAAAGTATTTCATTAGATCAAGAGTGTCATGTTCCCCCTTCAAAGCCAATAAGAGCTACTGGCAAAGTTTGTAATGATAAACCAGTGTTTGCACATCCTTGTCCTTGATCAGACTTGCCTCTCCTTGAAGCTGATCGGGGTTGCGATTGTTTTCGCTTGTGAGTCACTACTAGAGCACTCGGCAGTGGGAGAGCTGCGCACATAATCATTATTTTCGAATGCCGTTTCAAACATTCCTCAGAGGCATGGCAATCACGCTCACATTCATCTTTTCCTCAGGTGTGCAAGCGCCGGTTGCATCCCTTGAAGAGACACTCGATGAAGCAACGGCCATGGCAACACGTAGAAGGACGTTCTCATTGGTCCCCGAACACAATCGACCCAAACAAAAAAAACACTGCACCACCAAAAGATAAAAACCCCGCACAATAAGAGAAGGCTAGTGTTGTTTAGACAATAGCTCTTTGATTCCCCCAGATGCGCGATCCGTGTTTGGATCCGTCTCATTTGGAAACTAACATCGGCTTTTATAGATTTGTCCTCGCCGTGTTGTTTTGCCACAGTGGGTTTTATGATATTTCCTTCAGTTGTCGTCGTTGTGCCAAAATTTCATGTTTACTGTAATCAGTGAGAACAGAGGTGAACACATGTCGAGGACGTGTCCTCCCGCCGCTGTAGCAGATTGATTAAAATATGGTTTGATTTCCATCTTTGATCCAATCTCCAAATATTTATTAAGCGCCAGACACAGAACAGATGTAGAATACTCCAAACTGACAGCAGCAGAGATGCAGATTTGACTCTGGGTCAGTAAAACAAAACACCAACATATGGAGTGTTGAAATCTGCATCTGCCACAATCTTTTTTATTCCTTTTTTTTTTTTCATCCCAGCTTGTTAATTTGCAGCTTGGGTGTTGTATTTCTTCCCAACTAACTCGTGATATCGACTTCACTCCAACTCTTATCTGCTCGCCAAACCTGATGGTCTGATGTCATTTCCATCAACACCCTGTCTCCAGTCACCTTGAAGTGCATAAAGTATTTTACTCTTGGCTTCTAGTTTTCCAGTGCCACCCTTTAACCTTGATCAGGATCAAGAATCTAATTTACAATTTGGCCCCCAGGTCACCTCAGCGTGTAACCACAGAGTCCCTGTGCATGGTCAACGTCTCTCTGCAGCATGTCTCGCACGCTGATGACGCACAAAAGAAATTGCTTTGGCAGCCTCGCAAACTGTAATCATTCATTTGTCCCTCATGGCAGTTGTCTTGTACATTTATTACACATCTGCGTCAACAGCCAGCTTGTAGAGAGCATGTCAGCCACCTAATAACTCATATTCTGCATGCGTTTTCACCTCAGGTATGACATCTGTACATCATCAGTTGCTCTGGGCGCACATGTGCTGAGGTGAGTGTGGATGTCGAGTGAGCGTGCATTCCACCTACTGTAAAGACTCGAAGGTGTATCAGTTACTGAGCTCATAATGAGGCATCTGGTCACAACGTCGACTGGCGAGCCTTTATGATTGAATCCCTCCGGGGGGCAAATCTGCTGCTGCTGTGCGTCTGCTATCTTTCGCCTCTTTGTTTTTTTTTTTTATGCTTGGATCCTTTACAGTTTGGCATGCGCAGATCATTCAGCTGCAAATGCTAAAGGCTTCAGCAGGGCCCTTTGCTCCCTGCTCAGACAAAGAGCCATTCAAGGGCCCTTTGCTGCGCTACGAAATAATTTGGAGTAGTGCTCCAAAAATGGGCATTCCTGCTTCATAATTCCTCAGGAGGCTGCGATAGTTGACATGCCTCGGCTTGTGCGGGCCGATGAGTGACATCTAAAACACCGCGAGGCACCGTCTCCAATGAGACTCGCAAATGTCTCTCCCTGTTTGTCTTTGCTTTTTTAAAAGGGATTTCTGTGAGTGCACTCATAAATCATGCAGTGGAAAACCTTGTAATGAAGTGTCTGCCTTGTGTGTTGCGGCTCATCCTGCTCTCGTAGTCACAGGTGGAGAACTTCAAGAGGCAGAGATAAATACTTGAAGTAGGTGCGTATGATCCTGCGCCAGGAGGGATGAACCTTCCAAAACAATCAGAGTCATAATCTGAAAACTGTTACACATCAAAGACAGAGAGCGCCGGCACTTTTTAAAAAATGTAAAACGTGTTATCAATACTGCAAGGATTATTTGTTGAACGGTATTGACTTAGTCTGCTCACCTGAAGACATTCTACAAAGCAGCTTCAAAGCATCTTCGGTCACGGCAAAAGTAAAAGGGTATCATTTACTAATATATATATACTGTATTGTAACACGTAGCAGAACAGAACAAAACCCCCCGTTGTTCCCCCTGTAAAGCAGTTAATGGGCCTCACCTGTTGTGTTAACAGGAAGCAATTACTTATATATGTAAGTCAATACAGTCTCCAGCCAGGACTTTAATTGGATACACCTTCTAATGTTACACAGTGCACAACAAGTCTATAACCTGGCTACACAGCAGGCTCCACACAGTCAGGACAATAGGCCTGGATATCAGTGACCACAGTGTTAATGCACTCAGCCAAAAAAAGAAAAAAAAACCCACCCCTCTGCAAGCCTGCACCGAGGGAAAAACAGCAGCCACAGATGTTTGTCATCTACTCAAACAAAAGACTTTCAAAGTTTCCCTCCTCTGTTGCACACTGCGTTCCCCGTTCTGCCTCTTTCTTTCTCTTTTGCGAAACAAAGATTGCGTCTTACCCTGTATAGATAAACATAATAGGCTGCAGGTGACAAGAATCTGCAGAGTTTCGCGGCCACAGATGGGGATCCCACGACTCCTTTCTTGTTTGGTGAATGCCGCTCACCTGTACTCCGGTGGGTCTGGCCGTGTGAAGCAGCCAGGGTGTGTACTGCCCCTTTTCAGTTCCTACAACTCTGCACACACACCTCCCCCTTTTTTTTTTTTTTTTTTGTACCTCTCCCCTCTCTCTCTCTCTCTCTTCCTCCCCTCCCTCTCCGTCTCTCGCTCAGACGAAGGATGGGGTTGGGAGGGGGGTCAGTTGGAACACAGAAGGCTCTTTGTCTGGGATCTTTTCATATGGTTTCCTTCAAGCTTGCATACTGAACACATTATGCTATAATATATTTTCATATTCAACACAGGGACGTGGAGGCCCCACTCTGTTCTCTCCCCCGCTTCTTGACCCATTTTCCCGCCACTGGGCAGAAAAAAAATCCAAATAAAGAGAGAAAAGTATGCGAGAAAAATGTAACGCCGAGCTCCTGCAGAATTTGTTGATGCAGTTCTTCGGTGTTTTGGAATAACAAAGCTCGGAGAATGATTTCCTCTTGAGAAACACTGCATATGAAGACCCTGCAGAGCTTTTTAGCATGTGTTCAAGCTGCTCAGGACGGTAACTCAAGAGCCTTTACAGTAATATTTGATGTACAGTAGAAGCTTTTCTGCAGGGATGTTAATCTTGATATTATAGTCCTCGCTAATATCGCCAAAGATTGACACTGAAAAGATCCCACAGGTGCCATAAAATGTCAGGAACATCTGCTTCACTCTATAGTGTCCGGGGCTTAAGATGATTAGATATTTAGATTGATGGGTCTGCAGCCCTGCTTAGAGATACTTGGATTCCTTTCTCTAATCTTTAACATCTTTGGTACTGAAACCTGAAGGCCCTCAGTGACTGGTTGTGGATACTGGACGTACAGCGGAGCCTGCATGCCTGAGTCGTATGCTGAAAAAAAAAATGTATCTTGAACAGCTGCCAGGCTTTAGGAGCGACATCTTAATCACCCTTCAGCCATAGGACAAACTAACTTTATTTAATAGCGCAGTTATTCTCCTTGTGGTTTACCACTCTTTCCAAAAAAAAAAAAAAAACGCAGGTCACACAGAGTTTCCCTCCAGATCAGTTTGGACCCATAAAAACCGCTCCAGCATCTTTTGTGATTCTGGAAGTGTCTTCGTTGGTGATTCTGGTGTGACATGTTTGTCTGAACTTTACTTTTCACCACCTTTTTTTCCTCACCTGATGGATGATCCTGTCAAGCGGCTCTGACGATCCATCACCCCAAGGCTGCTTTCAGGAACGTCTCGGTGCTGCCACTTCTCCTCCTTCAACACTCCCTTTTCCTCCTGCCTCCATCCTCCTCCTCTACATCCTTCTGTCATTTTCCTCACAGATCCGTCACCCCAGATTGATTTTTCTTTTTTTCCTTTTGTTATAATTCCAACTTGAGGCAGCTTATTCCCATTCTCTCCCCTCCTCCTTTCTCTCTCTTCACCACCGTTACCTCGTGCTCTCTCCTTTGACCCAACCTCTCCTGACATGTTTATATGTGTGAGACCCCATGTAGCGGAGGAGACCAGCCATTAGCTGCTTTGTCTGGCTTTCTTTCTTCTCCCTCTTTTGCCTTTGCAGCGGCCTGCTCGCCTCAGCTCTTCTGAAGGGCAGCTGTGTGTGTGTGTGGGAGCTGAGGGGAAATGTTAGAGCGCATTCCTTCAGCAGAGGGGCATTCGCTGCAAACCGAGCGTCCTGGAATTTCCTAAGTGATCTGGTTTGTATTGCCTCTCAAGTTGGACTCATCTACAGAAGTTATTAGAGAGCGTTTGCTCTATAGGCCTGAACTGATTAGGATCACGCACAGGCCTCCTCTTTGCTTGCTCGCTCGCCATACCAACCCTCAGTACATCCCTCTGGATGTAATAGGATACAGGCACAGGGCTGTTCAAAGGCAAAGCTTCAGTATAAACACAGAGAAAAGGCGCAGGGAGAAAGAGAGAGATCACTCGGTGCTTGTTTGGATGGGTAGATGTTACTCGGTGATTGTGAAGTACAACTCAGTGGAGCTCACGGTGCGCTCCGGAGTCGATACTAATTTGGCTGATTGAGGGTACGGTATGTATGTAAGGCTAATTCGGTTAAGGCGCACACATGGTTCAGCGCCGCCTCTGTTTATTTTCACTCAATGAGACATCTGTATTTCTCATAAACTACCTCAGAGGGTGTTGTGGTCTGAAGCAGAGATGAGAAAAGCCTGGTAGAATCAGGGTGTGTCCACTTGCGGTCGGATGATGTATACTACTGTATGGCCGCATTTTGAAAGAGACAGTCCGATTTGCTTTTGCAGTATCAGCCCATTGTAGTCCCCTAATACGCTGCGCTGATTTCACAATTAAAGTGCACGCAAGCTTGGATGCCAGCCTGGCGCCTTCCTAAACGTTAAAGTTCACACAAAGTTTCCAAATCCAATATGTACACTAAATGGCACGAGTCCCACTTCGACATACTTGTGTGGTTTAAATTGCTTCCACAGACTGGGCAGGGCATCTGAGTCGCTAGAGGACCCCGGAGTACTATTTTGTTGTTGTTTGTGTGTGTCTGCGAGTGTGTGTGTTCATGTATGAAGTGTACGTGTGCGCAGACTTGGACCCAAAGCACCATAAGCATATGTTGGGAGCCCCGGTGCACTAATACAAAGACTGAGCCCAGACCACAATCAGCTGGCTCCGTCTGCCTGTCTGGATAATGTCGAAATCACACAGAGCCAACGGTGCTATTTACACACTACAGAAAAAAAAACAACAACAAAAAAAAAACTGAATCAGCTATATGGCAACATTGCATCGTTCTTCAACAGGCTCTTGGCAACGCCGCGGCTCAGACATGAGGGAATCAGAAATAATTGCAAATGAATCTCAGGGACTAGCCCTGGACACAATCACTGTTTTCTCCCCCTGCCAGCTCGCCTGGCTTTAATTTGTAATGTTTTAATGTAATAAATTTCGAGTCTTATCCAGTGTAAAATCACACTCATCAGTGTTCACATGGTTCTCGCAGCCAAAACAAACAGACACCGGATGTTGCGGAAAAGAAAGAGGTTTGGTCACTTTGATTTAGTTTATTAGCGGAAGAGCAAACAGACCTTTTGATTCCTTTTTTTTTTTTTTTTCACGTTTGGACAATGCATTGCTAAATAGACCATGTATGTTTGGTTTTAAAAGCTAAAGGAGATGCTGTTGAGTTTAACTGAACTGTAATGGAGGTCTTTATCACAGGTCAGAGGTTTGACTGTGAGTACCAGAGGTACAAGCCTTTCACATGCAGTCCAGGTTGTAATCTGCACAGGACGTTACTTAATTCAATGGAATGTCATGCAACACTTTTACAGCTTATTCATTATATCGTCATGTTAAGTGTGAAAGAATTAGGGGAAATGGGTGGGCGGTGGAGGCATTTCAACCCTCCACACACACAAACTGCAGCTCTGCTGTGGTCACATTTTATCTTTCCAAAGCGACATCTTTCCACTCAATCAGGTTTAAACAGCAAAACATTCAAACTGAGCCATTCATAGCAGCATGTCATTCATTAAATGAGCTTGTGCGCAACATTGTGGATCAACTGATGTGACATCCTGTCCCGTCTGATTCTGTTTGGTTCAGCCCACTTCCATCTAAATGCCTTTCTGCTTACTAGCCGGGCCTCTCCGCAGATGGTATAGGAACAAGGCAGGAATTATTCTCCCAACAAGAGGCTCGCTCTTTGTTTGGATCAACGCTCTGCAGAATGTAATCAAAATTTTATCCGGGAGACAAAAAAAAAAAACTAAATGCCAAACACTGATCTGCTTCGCCGCCACGCAAGCCGAGGACTTAATCCGTGTCAAACAATGCGAGATCCTGACAAAATATTTATGCGTCTTTCCTCCTGCGAATGACATTAGCCCAAAATATCTGCCGCCGTCACTGTGGAAGTGTAATGTAGTGAAACGCCAGGAAATCAGAGGCCTCGGTGTTTGTGAGAGAGGAAAAAGGAAAGTGAAAGAAATTCACAGTTACTACAAAAGCTGCGCCACAACAGATATACACATGGACAGTATATACAGACTGTTGTGCTACAAAGACTTTGGATACTCCTTAACAACTGATTTATACATTACTTAAGGTTTAAATGATGCAGCCCAATTCAGTAAATCAGATGAAGCTACACAGCAATCAGGAACAACTTAGGAAGCACTTTGTATGCAAACTCAGCAGTGGATTTATGGCTAGTTGTTGCAAGCCAATCCTGGATTTTGTCATTTATGGTGACATCAGTAGCCGGCTGTCATCACGCTGCCACAGTTTCACGCTTCTGCAGATCGAACCGAAAACCAGTGAGGGAGAAACTTTCAAGTGTTCTTTTCTATCTTGACCTGACCTGATTTTGAACAATTAACACTTTCAACAGAGATTACGGGTCAGTGCTCAGATTGATGGCGCTGCTCATGCCTTGGCCGCAATTAATTTCACCCCAAACACACTGAGGTGACTTGTAATAATATTCACCCCCCCATCAGACAGTCTCCTGGAGCGTATTCCTGCAGCTACAGTACCTTACACACCCCACCTCTGACTTGCATCCAGTCTGGAAGCAATTAAATTCATGCCTTCATACCTCCTGCCATCTGTGCTCTGAATGGCGTTCTCACTTTTTCTTAACTCTCTGAATTAAGAGACTATGTCGAATCTTTTTTTTTTGTTTCCATTCAGAGGGCTCATATTTATTCTCAGTACACTCGAGGCTTTGTTGGTTCATTTTTTTTTCTTCGCCTTGTTGGGTGAAAATAAGCTGCCGGAGAAGGTTTCAATCTGTCACCTGGGAGAAACTTAGTGTAGCAAGATTTGCCGAGTTAATGTACAAATAAAGCAGCTGCGAAAACATTCGTGTTAAATGATGTTGTTACTATGATCCATCCTCAGCTCACAGGTCTCGGTCAGAGAGAGATGTGGTCAAAGAGCAAAAGCTGCAGCTCAGTGTCATTTTAGTTGCCAGAAGGTTCGCCAAACCCGTGAGTGTATGCAGAGTCTCCGCTGTATGCTTTGCTCATCACTGTCACTCCACAGGTTTAATGCTCTTTCACCGGCCTGTAGTAGATCCCATTACTCTGCAGTGAGTGAAGATGCTGGCAAGGGCATAACTTTTCCATTAAAGAGAAAGTGCCAGCCAGCCGACGGACAGGTTTGGTGGTTCGCTGGAGATTGGACGTGGTTATTTATCTTCTTTGGCCGGGCTCGAGAGACCGCCGGAGATAACCGCGGTTTGTGATGAGGACCCCGTTAAGCTGGCCGCCAGCTGACTGACAAATGGGACAAACGGCAGCCCAGACAGCAAACTCTCCAGCATCCGTGGAAAGTCACTCAGGGGCCGATAATGAGCAGTAACAGTTTTCCTTCTCACCTGCTTCTCTCATCCTTTATGAACAATGATGAATAGAAAAGTTTTCTCGAAGGGAATGAGACGTGTTGACGCTGTAAGTCGATCAAACACAACACGGCATGAAAAGTGATGCACGTAGGATGACTAGTCTTGTAAGTGTTGTGGAACTTACCCACAAGCTGTGAGAGCTTTCGCTTTTATGGTCCTCAATGACTAGTCCGTTTCACCGCAATGACTTATTCAATAATGGTTTATGCCAGTAAAAGAGACTCAAAAATCCCCAAGTCAAACCCCAGAAAGTCTTAGGAAAGAATTTCCTCTGTAAAAGTTACAGGCAACTTGATCACACTTGTACGTAAGGGAAAGTCCTGACACATTCATTAGAGTTCACATGCAAAGCAAATCTGTGCGAACATCAATCTGAATGAGCGGAGAAAGATTCCCAGGTTTTATGGGACTCCTATACTGGAGCTCTTTGTGGAAGTAAGAGTGCAGCCTTCGAGTGTTTGGATGGACTGAAGACCGGTGGTCACATAAAACTCTCATTTATTTAGCTTTTATGGGTCCGCATGAGAATAACTTTCTTCGTGGTGGGTTCTGGCTCAAACTCAAAACAGGTCTGATTGAACAGCCTTTAGTAATTAGTAAGCGAGGCCTGCCAGTCACGACCATGTAATGAATTTACTGAAGTGAACTCCATTACGGGGAGAGAAAATTAGTGTACGCTACTGCAATGTGAATGAGAGCAAACTGGTTCCACTGGGCTCGGTTTATCCTACAAAGCTGGGCAGACTGTTCCACCCCGAGCCGAGGGGGGCGGATATATGAAAATTACAGTGATTATCTCTGTTTGTAACTGTTGGCTCATGGTCTATTATTTCATCCCAGAATATCTATTTGGCTAATCTGATTTATTAGGTGGCTAATCAGCTTTATGCGCCTTAGTGTTTTGGGAGGTGATATTACTGCCGGTTCATGCCGAGGGGGATCAGCTGCTGTGGTGTTCAATGTCCTCTGGACTTCCATCAATGCCAGTCACAGCTCCCCGGTCATGTACGCACTGCATGGCATTGTAATTGTTTCTTAAAGATACAGTTTCTGATTTATTAGACTGTGCACGAGCTGTGGAGCTGCTGAGCCCGTCATGCTGAGTCTAAGAGATGTTCTGAAATGGCCAATATACATACAAATTAAAGGATATGGTTTAATCCAATTTATTTTTTAGTAGTTTAAACATAAATGCAGCATTTACATACCAGCAAACAGCTATCTGTTATGTAAAGACGTAGTGGGGTAATGGCATTAGTATCAGAGAGTTGGGTTGTACTCCCTTTGTGTTTGCTGTAATCCAAGCTACCGGATCTGTTCTGTGTTGTGGCATGTGAGTGCATGTGAGTCCCTCCCTTTGAAACTGTTGAATGCTTTGCATTTATAAACAGCCAGCTAGTGACTTCCCACACCACAATGGAAACGTAAAAGTGCTTTCCAGTGTTCACCTGGTCTCCAAAACCAAAATAATTCAAAAGCAAAGTATTTTTTTCTATGGTAAATCATGTGCACTAATTTTAATTTCTCAGTGTGAGAGTCTCTACTGCTGTTTTGAGGTTCTCCTCTGACGCTTCTCCACTTGTATCAGTTGCACTCCGGTCTTTGTGTATCCGTTTCCACACACAGAGTTGCTCCAGTCCAACAGAAAAACAGCCTAAAAACGAGAAACAGGTGAAAAGAAAATGACTCCATTGTCATTCAGTGTATTTTACAAAGCTGGTGTGAGCACATGGTTGGATCTGGATTATTTTTCATTGCCTCTCGTGTACACAGCCTTACTTGCTGTAAATGAATGTTCAATGACGTGGGAGGTGTGGCCAATGTGCCTTTTTGTTTTGGTTAAGATGCTGTTGCTCGAGCAGCATCCAGCGGTTCTGAAAAGTTGAACACAGAACCTTTAGCTGATTGACACAACATTGTATTCACCACAGTAATTACTGAGATTTAAGGACCGAAAAATGCTTAAAACATGGTCCAACACGGCAACAAACACAAACAGCCAGACAATCAGAGAGATAAACAGTTTTTCTACATGATATGTTTCAGTTCAATGCAGCAACAATCCCTCATCACACACAACTGTGAACAACTACAGCAAGTATGGTGGGTCAGAGTTCACCCTAAGAGTCTTTCTATAAACTATATGTTATAAAGTTGCTGTTGTTTTTTTTAAAAGCACAATTTTAGAAACAATTTTATAACCCCTCTTTACGTCCACTCACTATAACTTCTAGAGTTTGGACCACTCATGCTCGTTGTCCTGCTGGATGCTATTTAATCCTACTGTCTAAGAAGTTACTCTGGTTTGCACAGCGTCATCATAACTAACAGAACATAGCAAGGCAGTAGATTTCCTTTAATTCAGGAAAGAACCAGGTCTTTGTCTAAATACCCGACAAGCTAACCGTGATGGAACCACCTAATGGTTGCTAAGACAGTGCTTCCCTTTATAAGATAGGTGTTACTGACCACACCTTCCTTTGTTTGAGCCTGGGAAGATTTGGTGTGGCAGCCACTTGAGACCTCACTGAGATAAATTTCCTAAATCCTTCCTTTGAGAGCGTCACTATATTTGTCTACAGTCTAAAAATATTTGGACTACTTGGGACCTGGATCACCTTTATGTTAATCTGGGGCCTGTGAGGTATAAGCCCTAAAATTTATGTGTTCATTTTTATCCATTTTTAAAATTACTTTTGAAGTCCCCAAGGAAGCGATCATGTTCTAACTCACTCTGCCTCTTGGCCTACTGTAGGTCAAACACAGGTGGAGCTACAAATAGGTAATCGGCCCCTCTAAGGCAAATACATTTTCATTTAACTTGTATGCACTCACCTGTATCGTCCTTCCTATCTACTCCCAGCTGGCTGTTCTGCTTTATTGCTTCTTTGTGATCTGCTTCTGTTTCATCGTTGAGGCATTTAGACTTCTCTTATCTTTATTAGCTCGGTGGATGCTTAAAAGGGCATTTCAAGTGGAGTCTTTATTTCAGCGGATGCCTTAGATGTTTTTTTATTTGAATTAACGTCAGCCGTTTGAATATATGTTGTCCTTATTACAACCAAGCGTGAATCTTTTATGTTTCGCTACCGAGCAGGCCAGACGCTCTCACTGCATGCTGGGAGGGAAGACTTGTGGCCACAGTCACCAAAACTACTGTGAACTTGGAGTATGCATTGAACTTTGAAGTGGTGTTGTGTCTTCAGCATGTGTGGTGTGTCCTCCGTGGGATTATGTATGGTATCTGCCCCACAGCAAGCCTCTGAATGATGTATGCATTTCTTTAATTTAGTGTGGTTGTCAAAAAAAATGTAATAGTTTTGAGCTGCTACTGGGAAAAACAATGGAAAAACAAAATACAGTCGTTGTCCATTATTAAACTACATTTTCTAGCTCTAATTTTACAATTTTGGGCTTTTTAACATTTAATGAATGATTTATGAAATGTGTAAAACAACTAAATTACAAATAATGTCTAATATTAGATATACTTATGTAAGCAAATTTGAAAAAAGTTAAAAGAAAGACATTTTATGGTTATTCACAGTTATTGCATAGTTATTTTAATCTTATTCTACATCAGACATGTAAATATAGAGTCTGTTTTTGTATTTTTATTGATATTTTTGTGTAATACCAAAGTACTGCTATATTGCCAATATCTGTAGAGTACAGGGTTTTTTTTGGATGGTGCTTTAAATATTTAATGTGAACACAATGCCTGCCTCTTACTCTTACTGATCTTATCCTGTTGTTTCTAATCTACAGCAGAAAACTCTTCCACCGTTGGGTTACATGTACATTTTATGCCCCACTAGTGGGAACATTGTTGAAACAGCATCTTTCCAACTATTCTTCTGTGTTGAGAGAATCACATCCTTAGAGGGCCGCTTGCATGGTGACAGATTTTTAGTCTTGTTTTACTTCTTTCTTTTTTTCTTCTTCTTCTTCTTCTCAAACACCGCAACAGCAAAGACGCCGCTGAAGCCCGTTCTTCAGTCTTCTCCATCAACTGTGACCGTTAATGACGCATAACTCTTAAAATTGCTCTCCTGGGAAACTAAATACCAGACAGGACCGAAAACATTCTTTAATACCACAGGTGGGTGATTCAGTCTGTGAAAGCACGCTGTTGATGAACGTCAACTCTTTGAAGCTGCTGAAACCGCTCTTCACTACACCCATATGAGCTCGCTCACACTCTGGCCAGGTGATTCAGATGGCTGGAGCTTCACTCTGCACCCCGTAGGTGTATAAATACATGTGTGCTTGCTTGTGCATGCAAACGAGACTTTACCAGAACTGTTAAATCACCCTCAGGTGTCTCCAGCCTGCTGCCCCCGCGTGCTGACAGCTGACTTGGCCTTAAGCGGATGTCTGAAGAAGATACTGACATCGTCTTGTCCCATAAATACCAAATCCTCCATTACGTCTGCTCTCGCACCTGACCCCTGACAGGCACTTAGCAAGGTAGGGCAATGTGGAATCAATACCCAAATTATTCATCCAGCGTGCAGAGGAAGTGTCCTTTCCAATTTAAAGTAAACCCATTTGTTATTGCAAAGAGGAGGCTGCACCTCGGGCCATCACGTTGTTTATAACTGCCTGTGAATACCGGTTGGGTTTAATCCCATCTGCTCAGCATGTGGAGCTTTTTGAGAGGAAAAGGCTCTTTACAATGACCAATTACGAAAACATGTTTTTTCACCTGATACGATTTGTAATGGAAAACACATCTACCTCCCTCCCTCCCCGAGAAAAGCCCCTCATCCACTACTGTTACCAGCCACCCACCTGGATGATACCAGCGTGGCCTCTTCCGTGCTGAGAAATGCAGCATTGGCTAAATAAAAGCAGGCACCAGAGGCTCTTTTCGTTTTTTTTTGTTACCATCCCACACAAGCTTGTTTTTAAGCTTTTGCCCCACTCGCACGACTGAGGGAGAAATATAGTTCATCCAAACTGCTGAACACCCATAACCTCTCTTGTGTGGATGCCACAGCCTGCAGCTCTCTTGATTACTGCTCTCCCAGTCACATGCAGGCATTCCAGACAGCAGCAATGAGTGTGTTGTAAATAGACAAAACATGCTTCGACAGGCTTCCTACATGGTCTCCTATTTTAGAAATTGCTTCTTTCTTTCTTTTGCCTCTCCCCTTTTTTTTTTGTACTTTTCTTGGGTTTTTCCTATTCCCACTTTATTAGTACCCTCGAGACCACAGATATTATCTGCAGACCGAGCCAGTTTGGTTCAGAAAATGGAGTGCAATGGAAATGTCCTTTTATAATGGAGCCAAGGCTCGAGCAGTTTAGAGGGAGCTGAAGACTCTGTGCTGCTTTCCCATGAGCTCTTTGTGCATGACCTAGGGTTATTTTATGTTAATGGGAGTTGAAGTCACAGCTGCCAGAGCTCTGCGGTTTGTCTGTCTGTGAGAGTTATCTGTGAGAGTTCAAGCTTCAGAAACAGTAAAAGTCACCGCAGAAGAGGGTCCCCACCGGCTGGCAGAGCAGTGACAAATCAGATAGAAAGTACATTAATGTGGATGTTTGGCACGCGGCATCATTTGTACATTTCTGTCAGTCTGTCGTACATGTGTGTAAATGCACTTTTTTTGTTAAAAATCTCTGTGTTGTGGTATTTGATTGCGTGCACTCACAAGCGCGCACGCACACAAGTCGTGCCTTTCTGTGAGTGAGCGTGTTTAGTCTACAGCCAGAGGAAAGGAACTTGCGGTTTGACAAAGACGAATAGCTGAGTTTGTTCCTCTCCCCGCGAGCCGAGCGTGTATCAGCATATGACATCACCACTTCCATTTCTGTGCCCGGTGGTCAGCGGTGCTCCGGGGGCACGCTCAGGCGCTCGCACATGCAATACATTAAGTAGGATGCACTATTTGAAAACAGAGGGGCAGAGCGAAAAAGACAGAGCAAGGTCGGGCGCAGTGGCTGATTAGATAGGCGGTATGCTATTGTCACAGGATAGAGCAAGCCGCTGTGGTAATACCAGAGTGTTAACAACATGTGCGACATCAGCGCAAAATTATGCTGAGCAGCAGTGACAGTTTCTTTTGTGGAGAGAATATCACCGGATTGAAAATATAACTGGCACGCCATAATAGTAAACAGACGATGTGAACGCAAAGGCAGATTTGTTGAGTCATTTTCAATAATATTTTACTCTTGTTTTATTGCTTCATAAAAGCTACGAATTAAATGTGAACTGAGACTGTTGTCTGCAGCAGCTTAAAGCGATGCCACGAGAGCCATGAGAGCGTACCACAACAGTGAAGTTGACAGTAGTTCTGGCCAAAAAATTAACAAGTTTTTGCAGATTTGAGGGACTGGTACGTGCTGCCACCAAGAATATAGTCCTGTGTTCACTCGTTAAAGTCCTACTCAGGTTTTCTACACAACCAGACCGACTGCCCAGCATATACGTGACAGTATTGCAACCCTAGTGTTAAAAACTCACTCCAGTACTGAGAAAAAGTATACCTTAGACGTGACTGAGGTATTTTTTCCTCTCGGAGTTTGCCATATGACCTCTTGTACGGTATATACTCGCTGCCCTCAGCACTTCTCAAAGGCTACCTGCTGAACTGCAAACCCGGTTGCCAAATAATACAGAACAGTCCACCTGGCAGCTTTAGAACTCGCCAGATTTGTTCATGAGTCCAAAAATAGAATTAGTGTTTGTCAGCCTGTCAGCTTCTTAGCCTGTGGATATTACTTCTGATTTCTGCAGCCGGTGGACTTTGAAAAGGCTCAGTGGTACAGTTTGGTCCCTCGCTTGATTAAAGGCCTAAAAAGTCATCTCTGCGTATCAAAGTTACAGATTTAGAATTGTTACCATGAAAACAATCCCTTCCTGGTTTAAAATGGCCTATATCGAACTCCACACTGTTGCTTCCTTTAGAATTTGCAGATCTGTGAAGGCCCCGATGCTCTCTTTATGCATGTCTTCCAGGTTGCTGCAGCTCAACCACACCAGCTCACCTACGACTCTGCTCAGACACTGTAGTACTACAATAGACTGCACAATAGCAAGTTGCAATATTGGAGTAATTCAGCCAGATGGGTTCAAACTGGAAACCATTTCTGAAGGAGAATAATGATACAGGAAGTCACATGCTACAACTTGACAGGATTGGCTTCTTGGGTTTGTGACATATAAAACCCTGGAAGTCTGAATCTGTTTCTTTCAGACTGTCATTGGTACACTGTAGTTCCAAGGAACAAATGTTTAGCCATGGGGTTCATTTCATTTATGGTGTGTCTTTTAGCACATTAAAAAAAACACCCGAGGAACATGTTAAAGTGAAAAGAAAACTGATTTTCACTGGAGGAGGTGTTGATACTTTTATTGTCTCTAGTTTATTGCCCATTTCCACTACTGTCCACAACATAAACTATTGTTTATTTACTGTAAAAACTAGGGACCATGTTGTGATGGAATCCCAGCAGCTGCGATATCAGTCACTATGCTGATGTTTCGACTCATGAGCACTCAGTACTAGTCAGTACTACATTATTCTATGTGCAGTCATGAGACGGACCACACCTTTCTTCAAACTTAGGCTTCATTTAATCTCACTCTAAAGTTTCGTAATTGTAACTTGCACGGTTGTGATGCTATCGTGTTGACAAATTCTGTCCACAGACAGACAGACAGACAGACAGACATGTAAATGCCTGCACAAGTATTCAAAACCGCCTTTGTGGTAGCTCCTGCTACAGTAGGTGTCCTCAGGACCACATTTTACCATGACAGCACACACACCAAAACTGAAAACAATACCAGCTACACTGTTATTTACCACGGCATGTTGCCTACAGCTTAAAGTGTTGCCAGGAAAAATTAAGCATATTGTCTTACTTCCATTTATTACTGGCATATGTTGGTTTGACCTGCAGTCTCAAAGGTGCACTTCGCATCAGAAACTCATAATGAGGTAAGACAACACTCGTTATGCATTTGATCCAGTTTCATTACTTATCATAGCTGCTTTAAATACCCTGTTACACTAGAAAAATGAATGTGCATTGCTAATATACACGAGCACAAATATTGCAGCCACTACAAAATGATCTGCAGCCTGTTCTTGGTTTACAAGCTATTTTGTCTTAACTCCCACGATGTACAGCACCTCGTAAATGGCATTTAACACCACCGTACGACCACGTTCACAGAGGAGGTTAAATCAGCTCTCAGACTACAGAGAGTTTGGCTCCGAACTTGAGAAGTGTCGTGTGTTATTGTCGTTTGCGTCTTATCACAGTTCCTGTAGTCCCACTTCTCCTTGCTTGGGCTCACTAACATTTCCCGCCATATTCCTTTGATTAAGAGCACATCTGACTCCCATTAAAACTTCCACATCCAGATCCAGCGGCTGCTTTGGAGCTGGATGGAAAAGTTTTTTTTTTTTTTTCTTTTTTCTTCTTCCCCTCTTTTCTTTTTTTTTCATCCAACCCGAGGCCAGCTCCACTTTTTTGGTAAAGAGAGCAGTATCTGCCTCACAGCGAGGGTTTAGTTTAGGGGTTGCTGGAAGACAGTGTCGGAGAAACTGTTTTCTCATTAACACATTCCAGTTTAAGTGACACGCGCCAGACTTTTATCACTCAAAGTTGAACTGGCCATCAAATCAGAAAGTGAAATGCTGCTTTAATGGTTCAACCGACACCATATATGGTTTTGAAGGATTGTTGGATGAGAGCTGTCTGCCTTGGGCCACACAATAAAGTCTTCCACCAAATGCCATTCAAAGCCAGGGAGTTATGTTAAAATGAATGACAGTTCCAATGCGCTCATATTTCATAATTTAATTTTCCGACAGTTAAATGGGGGAAGGAAAAGGGAAAGCAAAGAAAATAATGTTCCTGACAGTGTGTGGACATGTGCAGACTGTGGCACAACTGGCCATAAAAGTAGACAAAGATGAGCTGGGGCCATGTGGACCACGGCCTGGCAAGGACAATAGGAAGTGATGTGACTAATCCACAGATTCCAGAGAGGAAATGACACACCATGGACGACCTCGGAGGCCTTGAATCCCACAGAAACATTGGGCGATATGGAGTCCACCCCTGAAGGAGCGGAAGTTGTTTCACAAAGCGGGCACATATTCTGATGCCCATGTAATTGTCCCTCTGGCGGGATAACTGTGACAGCAGCACAGTGTGTAATACAAGATGAGATGAATTCTGACGGACTGGAAGAGATGAAGACGACACATCATGTTCACTCAGCCGACACAGCTCCTTGAGCTGCAATAGTACAAGTGCCTTTGCTTCTATCAGAGGCTCTAGGGATGACTATCACCACTTTAGTAGCTCACTTCTTGTTGTACGGTTTGTTCCCGAGTACAGAATAGCTTTTTGCAGCCTTTCCAATGAGGTGTACACAGGAGAAGGCTACTGGATTTCTCTTTTTGGTTCATATAGACGTGCCACCTCTCATCCAAAAGTTCAGAACTACAGAAGTGTCTTGTATGAGAGGTGAGACATCTTCAAGAACTAAAAAGGGAAGTCCAGTTGCTTTCTACTGAAGCTCTGAGGACTATCATGACCTGGATGACTGAGAACCTACACAGACAACTGCTGAAACGGTTTTGATACAACATTGGTGCTGCCCAGGCTGGCACGACCAACCACCACTTTGGTCCAGTATCAGTGCTGGAATCGATCCCCACTCGTGGAGCAGAATAGTCAACAACTGAGTGCCTCTTTTGCCTGCATGGTCGACGCTCGCATTTTATCAGAGGACATCAACAGCACTTTTCTAAACTTTCCCCTGAAATGCTGCCGGATGCCTTTTGATTTTGTAGTTCAGTAGCCAGCGCTGACCTGTAATGCAAGGTCCCATTCACAGAGAATAACAGTGGATGACTTTCCCAGGCTTGGAGTCCATATCGTCTTGTTAGATTCAATATATCTAAAATTGAGGCCAACAAACGGTCAACAAAAAAAATAAAGAATTCAATATTTCCACTATTGAAACTTGATTCCTGGCACTGCAAGAAGGCTCTGAAATGCCATGTAAGGAAATTCAATTTGAAGAAAATATAATGCAGCTGAGCAGCTAGAATATAAAAATAAAAGCTAAATAATTAGACAGTTTTTCTTTATGGTGTACCAAAGCCCCCTAAGGGTAGATTATTTAGAGTCATTACTTCAGTATTTTATAAATTACTATGTCTGCAGCTCTGTATGTGTTGAGATGAATCTGTGTTTGTTCTTAAAATGAACAATTTATTCAATAAATCGGAACAGAAGTCTTGAAACATTCTGACTTCTGTCCAGAAGTCTGATGTAAGGGTGGAGCTCCATATGGGATGTATTACCATTCATGCCCCGTTTCACATTAGCTACCAACCCCTTTACATTATAGCAGATTCATAGCACTGACAGACCAGCTATTTCAGGTCATGCACTCCTGCCACAACACCCCAAGCGTGTTGTAATTTGAGCCCGTCGCCAGGAATTAATTGTCTACTTTTTTGCCAGAAAACATAAATCAGTTGTCTGCATCCTCTCAGTTTCACCCCCCCCTTTTTTTTTTTTTTGCACAGCCAAAGGCAGCCTGGCTTGTGCGCTCCTGACAAATATAACACTGGGGTGGGCCATAACCAACCGTGAAATCAGTCGCTCAGGATGCTCAGATTATAGATACTAGAGAGGTAAAGGTGAAGTTCAAAACCTTTTCTGCATTTAGAGCAAGCAAAACAAAACAGGACCAGATGGGAAAGAGCAGGGAACCATTTGATACTATTTTCCCCCAGTTATCACTCCGTTCTGTTGATTACACTTCATGTCAGTGTACTCAAAGTGACATCTGATAACATCTGCACACATAATCAATAGGAGCATATTTCTAATGAATGAGCTGAACGTAATAATAATAATGCTGGACTGGCTGCTTGTTTTCATAAGTCCCTATTTCCTGCATGTCTGGCTCTTTTCTGGGATTAGCTAAGTGTTTGCAAGGTCCAACTAAAACAAAGATGACGTTGGTTGCCCGAGTTCTGCCCTAAACCACCATCCAATCTATCTGCTGATCTCGGCCCAGATCCTGTCCAGACAATACCCCGCTTCCCCCCGCTGCACCAATCAAAACACATGCCATTATATGGCGCTGGGCCTGCAGACGATAAACAGGGAGAAAGGAGAGGGAAGGTGGCAGAAAGAGAAAAGCAGGAGGAGGAGGCATAAAGACAACGGCAACAAATGAAGCGAGGTTTTTGTGTAGTCTATTTTGACCACCCTCTCCACCTTTGTTTAGTCTTTTGTAGTTTTCTCACACCCATGACTGCACTGATTCTACTCTTCAATGCGCTCAAATTTTTTTTTAAAGACCCTTGTGTGGGATGGAGAGCCGTCCTCAGTTGCTGGTTCTGTGCTGTGATGAACTAAAGGGACTGGAAGTGCTGGTTGGGGGGCAGTGAACTCGGTCCTCCTCTGGTGCTCTCTAACAGAGTCTCTAATCCATTTAGGTTGAGTCCTGGCAGAGAATCTGAGGTCTGACAAAGCCCAGCTCTGTCTCTGTGATCCAGCCCACTGAGTCTAAAGCTTTTACAGATGTGTGGAGAAAGTGGGCATGGAAGTTGGCCGGGGCTGGGATGGCTGACTAACTGGACGCAGGGTGCTAAATCTGCCTTTCAACAACAGCCTGATGAATCTTTCGCGTCTGCTTCCCATCTCTCTGCAGAGCAAGCTCACACCAACACACACAATGAAATCAGACAGCCAGGGCCTGGTGGGTATTTTTCCAAAACTGATATGGCAAAATTTGCATGTGCGGATATCCGAGCCTGATGCTTTTTTTCTTTTTTCTTTTTTAGTTGTTGTTGTGTTCAGGGCAGGCAGCCAAGCGTCTTATCAGCCCTGATGTTGTCTTTCTTGGTTTCTGTCCCAGTGTGCTCCAGAAGGAGGGGAGGGTCTGACGAAGAATGTAATTTCTTTTGACTCAGATTTCCACTCGTGAGCGATTGTCACGCTTCCGCCATCAAACAAACCACTGGAAAATCTGGAAAAATGTAACATCTCCCCGATCAGACAAGTCATCGCAGCCATTACGGCTAAAATGATACGGAGCACATCAAAGCAGACAAGCTAAGTTGTCTTTGATGACGGGCTGTACATCTAGATTATGTTATGGCGGATGAATACAAAAAGATTTATTCAACACGGTGCTGAAACAGATGTCAGCAGTATGTGTTGCCATGTGAATGCCCCTTTGTTTCCTTTTCCAGTCAAGAAAATAAGTTACGGGGCTGTCATGGTGAATCACACAACCCCACCCCCCCCAAAAAATACTCTTTGAATCAATTTTCTTTTGCTCTGATCAAGGCCAAATGGAAACTCAGAAAGACAAGGCACATCATGAATCTATTAAAAGGTGAAGGAATGAAAACAGCATCCTCTACTGTACTACTGTATAATCACACCGGTCACAGATACACGAGCCGGAGGAGGAAATAATCCTGTGACTAAAAACTGTACCCAGCAGCTAAGAAAAGAGGTGACAGGGGTAAGTTGAGGCGAAATATGAACACACTAATTAGACTTTGACAGGAAAGCATGTAGGTCGAAACCAGGATGACATGCATGGGTGTGTAGAGAGACATGAGGATGTGATAGCCGGGTGCATAAAAAGGGTGTGCGGTGAATGTGATGGCAGCACTTTCCCTCTGTCATTTCCTGACCACCTGCTTGCCAGCCGGCATGAATAGGAAGGTACTGTGCTTCTCCGTGTTAGCATCTCCCACAGCTCCCTCCTCCTCCCTCCTCCTCCTCCTCCTCCTCTTCCTCCTCCCTTCAGTCTCGCACAGACTCTGTTTGAGAAAAACAGTAACCCACACTAGTCGTTCGGCCAAGCATTTCCATAAAAATGGAGCAAGGTTTGAAGGATGTGTGGGCTGTATTTTCAGACTTTTGGCCGAGTCCAGTGTGTCTCATAACCCTGATATATTCCATGCAAACCATAAATAGCTAAAACGTCGAGGAAGTCGCTAAAAAAGAAGTGGGGGTTTATCAGGCAGAACAAGAGCCAAAGAAAAGCAAAAAATACCCAGCCAGACGCTTTAGAGGAGCAGTTGGACATATTTGGAAGTGCGATTATTGAACCTGGTCTCGCTCCCAGTTCGTCAGTGGACAAAACCACCCTGATGTCACGCACAGATTTCCTGAACAGAAGTGAAGTACAAATGGAGGACAGGCAGGCCATGTTGACCTGTCACCCAAAACAGCCACTCCCTTAATTATGCTGGACTTTGAGTCCCTTATATAGGCCAAAACCACTTCTGTACCAAACTATAAACATGTATTTCTGCTGTACAGTTGGACATTTTAACATAGAGGTCTAAAGGGACTGACTGAGCCAACATCTAGTGGTCACTTGAGGAACTGCAGTTTTTGGCACATCCACTTTGGCTTCATTTTTCAGCTCTAAACTTTGCTGCTTGAGCAACTTATTTGAAAGCACTGGGCAGCTTTGAATGTAATGTTTGAATGCATGTTACGATCCACCCTCTAGGGTCGGCTGGATGTAACAAAAAAAAATTGTCATTGTTGGTTGAGGTAAAGCAATTTATTGCTCAGCAACGTAAATGAACACAAACAAACTGTGATAATACAAAGAAAACAAGTGGATGTTGCTAAACTCAATGAACACTAAACCAAACTTAAAGCCAAAAGCAACACCCACACCTAAATAAAAAAGAAACTAAATAAGAAAGCACCTCAAACACATCACAAAAAAAAAAAAACACACACACACAAGCCACGAGTAACCTCAAACTGTTCACGTTAAATCCCAGCCACCCCAACTGAGAGTGTGGCTGCAGTTTTATAACCAGGTGTGGTGATTACTGGGGTCTTGGAGGAGGCACCTGGGTGGTGAACCAATCAAGGGCTGAGAGCAGGTCTGGAGCTCCAGGGCAATCATCCCTGATGCCTGCCAGGTGGGATCTGGTGCACGGTCTTCAGCTGGGCCTGCACAGGCCATCTCCCCACACAGTGTTCACAAGAACACCAAATAACCAAGACGGCACAAATACCAAAGAATGCACAAAGAAGTCCGACAGCTCTATCAAAACCAGTGAACGTCAGAAATAGGGCCACAAGTCCGTAGCTCAATGTTCACTACTGGTGTTGTTGCTGCTCCTCCTTTTCAGGTGAAGAGAAGTTTGCCTTTTAACATGTACTTAATGATGAGAGAGAGAGAGTGTGTGTTTTAATCCCCAAACTTTTCCTTAACCTAAGTAAGGGCCTAAAATTAATCAGTAAGTGAAAGTAAAAGTAAACAGGGAGAGAACAGTAGGCTAAAACCAAAAAAATGTGTGTATAAAATGTTTCTAAGCTGAAAAAACACCTTTACATCTATCAGCATTGATTATTAGCACCAAAGGACACCTTGTATGTATCTATCAGATGTCAGAGGCTTTAGCAGAACATCCGTTGTTGATGCACTCAAAATGAGAATTGCTTGGCTTATTCATTCTCTTGCCGAGAGTTAGATGAGCATTATTGTTTTATTATCCGTCCATTAAATCTGTCCACACCAGCAGCCACTTTCCTCAGCCGAGAATGGAAACTAGAAACAGAGAAAATGAAGTGATAATTACCGAGCCTTAGAGGTGGAGCAACGCTAATTGTTTCTGCAAAGCTGAGCCGTAGCTTCACATTTATGGTACAGATGAGGATGGTATTTATTTTGTCTCCAAGCAATACAAACACATTTCAAAGTGTGTTTCCATCGTTTAAAGACGGTGGATGTTCCTTTGTTCAAAGCAGCACGGGGGGTGCACTGGCGTGGCTGCCACACAACAATGTTATTATTATCTGTAGAATCAAAGAAAGGGTTGGACCTTCTTTTTTTTCTTTTTTTTTTTCCCTGGGATTTAATCCAGACCAACATTCTGCTTCCTAAATCTGAGTCAGTGTGTGCTTTCCAATGGCAAGTCTAATTACTGGCTGCAGCCCGGGTTAACTGACAGTTTGGGCTCTCCCATATTTCCCCTCATAAACCCTCAGTAATGAAAGGCAACACCACAGAAGCCGTTAAAACAAGTGGAGAAAAAAGTATGCGACAAATACCTCTTTTTGGAGAAACTGCACACCCATAGGTTGCGGAGGTTGAGGGACAAGAGACGGGTTCAGCTCAGGTTATTTGCGGGCGAGATTAAAATGATATCATGGCTAAACAAGCGATTGTAAATAATGCTTTGGGTTCGAGCTCATTTGGAGGATTCAAGCTGGGTACAACGTTTCTCTGTGTGTGTTTTTTTTCCCCGAAATAAAATCTGAAATCTGGAAAAGTCTCCCACTAGCGTCTAATCTATCAAAGTATTGCTGCAAACAATACATTCATTATTAAAACGAATGTTAAAAAAAACAACCTTAAGAAACACCGTTGGCGTGGCAGTGGCATGTGTAAACTCATCAGGCGTTGATATAAGAGCCATGTAAGTTACGAAAAAGTATCCCTGGAGACACAACCAAATATAAACAGCCTGAAATACTTGCTTGTCAATCCAGCCAGCAGCAGCCATCTGGCCCTATCCAGTTACAGTGCTGAATAAGAAAATGAGAAAATAAATAGCTAGCAGTACCAAGTTCCTGTCTGGGCTGACTCTGAAGAAAACCACCTTCTTCTGTTCCAGCCATAAAGGTGATCAAGCCGGTGTTAAAGCTCGCTAATAAATTCAGCACCACATTCCCTGAGGTGTCTGGGAGTTGAGGGTCTAGATTATAAGGCGATGTTTGACCTTCGCGTTGGATTCACGCTCTGGGCCCGCAGCGCTCTGCCTCCAGAGGGCCGTTTAAAGCACTAAAAAGTTGCAATGAGTTCCAGCTCCATGACCCATTTAAGGGCTACGTGCTGGCAAATGTGCCAAAAAGGTTTCTCATCTGACGGCAAACCTGGTTTGCTCAACTCCCGCTCTGCGAAACTCACGGGCTTATTTTTACTCCCCTCTAATTAGGGGCTGGGTTGAGAAAAAAGAAAGAAAGAGGGATGTACAAATGGAAATACAGTCAAAGAGATACAGAAAAAGGAAGCATGAGGAAGATGTTAATAGGAGCAAGAAGGGAAGGAGGGAGGGAGGACCGAGAGAGGCAGAGATGTGGGTGATTTTTATTTTCTGCAGAAGGAGAAGGAATGTTTTGCTCAGCTTTTCTTGGGGTCGTGTTGTGATAACCCTCAGCATGAAAATATTTATGAACTCAGTGAAGTGAAGGAAAGAAGGAACTTAATAACAGATCATGTTGGACGTTTGCTGGCGCAAGTCTCAGCGAACAATGTTGTGCAAGTTACACCAGAAACATGAAGTCACTGCGGCCCCGAGGCTACACCCACATGTTATTTTACTCATACTCCGAGTTTTTAGAGGACTATCTCAACAGCAACACAGAATTCTCCATGTGACTCTAATCTGTATGAAACTACACCTCAGAGGTGGTCCCTCTTTCAACGCTCGGCCAAGGGAAAGTTTTCCAACACCGAGCAGTGATGTTGATCCAAGAGGGGGGAATGTTTTGCTCTTGCTTTAGGGGGAACAAGGTCAAGCACTTAGGGGTCAAGCTCATCCATCCTCCAGCGAAATGAAAAGATGTCCGGCATGTATTACCACAGCCAAGCCCGCAGTGTACTCTCATATCTGCAGCTGTGGGCGAGCTGCTGTGTGCCGATAGCAGCGAGTCATGACTTTCCACTCCGGTGCCCTGCTAATGGTGATATTATTGCAGATCAGATGTTTGCCCACTGAATCCCATCTGAGTTTGGCTTGAAAATAGATGACAGTTTGCAGAAACATATGGAAAGAAATTCTAAAGAAGCGAGATCCCTTTGAAGAGTTCCCGTCGCTACGTCTTAATGATTATCAGAGGATGTCACACAGGAGAAGGAGTGACAGATGCTTCAGATTGGTCCCAGACCAAATATTCAGCTCCTTTGAAGACATATTTTCTTCCCCCAGGACACCCCACCACCACCACCACCCCCTCTCCCTCCACCGTCCTAAATCTTCATTATTTCTCCTGTTTGTCTTTGACCTTTTTCATCCAGACTGAGACACTTTCACTGCAATATCTGCACTATGCAATGTCAGACACATTAAATATCAGATATAAGTCAGACGTATTAGATAAAATCAGGTTGTTATGACGTTCTCAATGGAAGTTGTAAAAAAAATGGACAATGATATCTCCATTATGTGGGGTCATTTTGTATAAAAGTGATGAAAAGTTCCCATCTGACCTTCTCAGACTCAGACGATTGATTTAAACGTGTAATAACTTTAGGATATTTAAGGAAGCAAAATTTTACCTTCATACTACAAATATTTTCTGACCTTAAAGGCCCTTGAAGTCCATCAGGGAACGGTTGAAGTTTTGTGCTTTTTAATTCGCATTCCTTTTATTGCATTTTTAAACCCTCATAACTTAATAAACACAGATAAACACATGAGATTTTCAGGGCTGAACTGCAACCGAATCAATTTTACATCCACTCCAGGAGTCATCAAAAGTCAAGTTCTCGTTTTTGTTCGGCATCATTCTTTCCATAACCAGCTTTGAGCATCAATATCCTGGGATGTATCGTATTAAACTTGCACCAGCTAAATATTCATGAGTATTAGAGTATTAGGAGTAAGGATTAGTAGTCTGAATGTGTTGTCTGTTTTCTAATAATTCAAAGCAGAAGACTTTAAAACGTGCATTTTGGGTAAACTTTTAAGCGTCGTATCACGATGTGGGATTGATGGTTGGTCAAAACAAGGTGGAGCAAATGACAGATCTCATGATTTAATCTGTTTTCTAATACACGCATATTTTTCAACAGATGTGTGTTTGAGCGCTGAAAATTTCATCTAATTACTTCCTGTATTTATGAAGTTACAAGGGCTCAAGCTGCCCTAAGAGTCTGTAACTCAGGAAATATTTATAGGAAAGTTTGTTCGGCTTCATTAGAAATACAAAAGTTATTGTACAATAAAAAAAATAATCATCTGGGGTCGGTTAGGAGGCACTGATTGATTTTACATGGAGTAACTGTCAGATGTATTCTCTACTCATGTTTCCCATATACACACTCTCCCGCTAAGCCTTGTCAGAACTAAATTGCTGTGGAAATCCGGTGAGGCTCGAGCTCCTTCAGTGGTGGCGGCGGCGGCGGCGGTGGTGGTGGTGGTGGGGAGTCTAGAGATAAAGTCCTTGTAGGTGAATGAAGTGGAATTCTTTCCCATCAAAGTCAGCGGATTGGCAACAAGATTATCTCTCCCGCGTAGGCAGGAAATCAGATCTGTGAGTCCCATCAACAGGAAATTAAAGAGAACAACATGGTTCAGACAAAAGCCAACAAACCTCGGCGTACACGGATCCTCCCAGCAGCAGCAGCAGCATCCACCAGTGACAAACCCTGGCAAAGCTGGAGGATGTCCTTACGCTGAAACAGTCCTCGCCTCTGCCCAGCCTGTGCATAAACAGTGAGCCTTCAGACTGCAGACATCCTTGAACAAATAATAAATGTTTGCAGATTTCTACTTTAAACACTATTGAATGTAGTGTCCATTCTTTTGTCTGACTTATTTCATGTATACTTTTTTTTTTGTTGCTTTGGAAAACACTCACATTTCCCAAATGGCACAAACTGTATGTCACCATGATCCCATGATATGTCCCCTGTTTTATTGTTTTAGCAGTGATAGCAAAGTATAATCTGTCTTAAATTCCTTGAGCATGACTAATATGTGTAACTTAGCCCTCTGTTCCTCACCGACTGCCTCTTGGGGATCTTGAGGCCGTCTCTGTTTCCACAGCTGAGCTTGAAATCCTATAAAACTCTTTTACAGATGATGGTCCCTTTAATTCTGTGGGTTTTGTAGTATGCAGCTCGAAATCAAGATCACTCGGGAAGATAATCAATAATTAATCAAAACACAGCCTACATTTGTGGCTGCAGCAGAGTTGGACTAAAAGTAAAGTTTTACAGTATCGCGCAAACTGGATTCACAGCCAAAAACAAAGATTACGTTCCCATATAAAGTAAAGCGCGTTGTTTAGTCTAGTAAACACAGAGTCTGAGAGGGTAATATACATTTCATCTGCACAGACTTTTATAGGTGCTTCAGTGAAATGTGCCACAGATAGAGTCGCAAATCCGCCATCCACCGTTTGACGTTTCATATTCTCGCACTGTAAATCCAGTGGCGCTCTCATTGATTCCATACATTGATTTAACTTTACCTCTCGCGGGTGAAATACAGCCGTTGGCCTTGTGTGTGCGCCTATACACTGGATGTGGATGTAGAGTGTTTGTGGCGGGTCGTGTTGGGCCGGCCTGCTGCGGGTTTGGCTGCTCGCCCCGGGGCGGCTGCACAGCGGAAACCTGCCTCCTCCATCTCTCTCTGCACACTTTCTCAGCTGCCAGCACACTTTCATCAGGACCTAATGGGGCTTAGCTGCCCAAGAAGCCTGCAGCTATACCGTCCACAGTGAGACAACAATAGTACATGCATTACAAGTGTTGCCCTAATTGAAATCATCTATTTACTTTACAGTACAGCGTTATTGCTGCCGTGTGGCTGACTTTCTCCAGGGCATGTAATTCGTTTAATTAATGAACCTTGTTTGGGTGGATACTTGTAGAACACGGAGGATTATCTTGTGCTCGGTATTACTGAATTAAGATCCAAGCGAGGCAGGTGCAGAGATGCATGACTCTTTTCTGTAAAGTGTCAGGGGAAGTTCTGTTGTGCTCTGTGCAGATTTAAGCAAATAAATGAGTTCAATTTGTGTTCCAGGGCAAAAAGCCCTGCAACACAGCTAGCTTGGCTCTTTCTCAAAGTAACATCTTCAACATTCTGTTTGTTTAATCTGTTCATTTGTGTGCATTAGAGATTCTGGCCGTCAGATTACCTTCAGAGGGAACAAAGCTACCTGATTCCAGTCTTTGTTCTAAGACTGGCTCCAGCTACACAGCGTACAGACATAAGAGTGATACTGATCTTCTCATCTAACCGTTGGCAAGAAAGCAATTAAGCACGTTTCCAAAAAATCTCAAACTACTTGTAATCTAATTCAGTCACACCTGACATTAGCGCTCCCTATGCAGTCCAAACCATATGTTTTCTATCCAGCAGGGTTCAGCTTCGGCAGCATTTCAGTGATTGGATCTTTTTCTTTCTTTTTTCTTTTCTTTACCAGAATAATGAAATGTCTGCCTGTGGCGAAAGCCAATGATTAAACCCAACTTTAGCACACTGGAATGTACATTGTCTGTAGAGGAGATCAAGAAAACACAGTGGAGCCTGTTAACTTTAAAGGTTTGCGATGAAGGTAACCAGATCATAAAGTAACAAACACAGCGCTGAACTCACAAATGAGGCTTCCTAAAATGTCGAGCTACTCTTTAAAGGGTAGTGCTCCCCTCACAAGTCTCGATTCTCTGATTTCCACGTCAGTTTTCTTTTAAATGAGAAGACGTCCAGCTTCCAGCAGCCCTCCAGTGGTCTCTCGGGCACCCAGAAGGCCTCGCTCTGTGGCACTGACACACTTTTGCCCTTACAAGCGTAATGCACCCGCTGGGCAAAGGAACAAATTATATATGAAAGCACAGACCGGAGCTGCGTCTCTGTCAGTTAAGGCAGACAGGGTTTCAGAGAGACTGTCGAAGGTCAGCTGCTTTTCTCAGAGCGATCTTTTTCAACCACACGTCCAAAGTCAACATTCCAACCAACCTACAGCTGTCAGAATGCAGAGAGGCTGAAAGCAGGAGGAAATGGAGAGAAAATCTGAAAGACTGTTGGAGAAAGTTTTTTTTTGTGTGTGTGTGCCTCCTGAAGAAGCTAAAGTTTCACAGGTTTGGCTTCCCCAGCTTTGGAAGCCCACATGCCTACAGTTATTCATCTGGGCAGACATCATCAATTACCACTAATTAACCAGATGATGGTCTGGTGAGCAGAAAATGAAGCAGGCGATTAATCACTCCGAGCACCTCCAGGCCAACTGCTCGACCTAAAATAGGAGGACGGTAAAGAAAAGAGCTCAGGTCTCGACTCTAGAAACAGGACCAAACAACTGTGGTCCGCAAGTAGAAGATTACAGAGATTCCCGAGGATTACGTTGGTGAAATCCATCCATTGAACAGATCTAATGGAGAAAATACGCCTTCATCCTTGGGCATGCACTGCTGACCTCCCTTTTGTTTAGCCATTTTTTTTGTCTAAAACCAATTTTGAGTATCAATAACATGGGATATATCATAGTTTCAGTAGCAAACTTGCACCAGTTTGACATCTGTGATATAGAAAAATGGGAACAAGCACCCTGCATGTTTTATCCATTTTTCTGATAAAAGATAGAGTTTTTTTAAGTGCATTCTGAGTAATATTTTAAGGGTCATATCAACATGTGGGGGAGGTGGTTGGTCAAAACAAGTTACAGCATCTTTGGGTCATGATGTCCTCTGTGTTGAAGCAATTTTCTAATAAAGGCGTATTTTCAAACAAAACTCAAATGTATTTTTCAGTGGTGAAACTTGAATGTGGTTATCTCCTGTATTTATGAAGTTATGAGGCCTCAAAATGCTTAACGTGCCTAATTTCAACCCACCATTAAGTACTTTCTCCAAAAATATCCAGAGTATAAAGGTAAAGTTTTGCACAGCTTCATTAAAACTGCTGAAGTTATTGTACATAGAAAAATCTGCTGATTCTGAGGGGGTTCTCAGAGCACCTCCAGGCCAAATTCTCAACCTAAAATAGAAGGATGGTAAAGAAAAGAGCTCAGTAACACGACCAAACCATTGTGGTAGAAGAAAATAGAGATTCCTCTGAGGATTGCATCGGAAATATCCGTCTGTTTGACAGATCTAATGGCGAAAATACACCTTTATCCTTGAGCACGTACAGCTGACCTATAAGAGGCGTAATACAGAGAGAAACGATAGTCACGCAGGCTTCTGTATGCTATCTTTTTATTAGATGGAGGGAATTTACTGCCGGTGCTGCTTCCTTTCGCTTGTCCGTGTCATTGCTTCTTCTCAGGGTGAGTTACTGGTGGTTTGGGTGGTGACGTAGTTGTGGAGAGAGTCCTGGGTGCAGTCAAACTTGTAATTCAGTGAGGAATTTCTCGTCTGGTCAAGGCCCGGCTGTCTTTATAAATAAAGAGGTAAGTCTTCCAAAGAGGCAAACGGAGGAAGAGGAGAGCAGAGACATGAAAAGAAGGAGTCCTCACCTAACCTACTTACTTACTCAACACCGCTGCAAAACCCTGATATGAATTTCAAATCCCCCATAAACATGGTCACAGGTCAGATTTCTGCGCTGTTTACAGTGAGAGAGGTTCTGCAAATAAGAGCACGCTGATGCTGAGCATGAAATAATTCTTGTCCTGATCCAGGAAAATATTATCCTGACGAGCGGAATCCAGAATTTGTCTTCCAGACGGGGATTTCTGGGGATCGTTCAAGGCCTGCTCATGAGTCAGTTATAAGGTTACTGCATAAATCTCCATACACCGCGTGCAATTCGGTCAATTCTAATCAGCCCGTTGAGTTGAATTAAATTACAGACGGCCGTGATTATGTATGCAAATTTTAGCAGAGCGGAGCATCTTTTTAAATAAAAAAAAAAGGAGGTGCACATCAACAGCCCAGCAAGTGCATGTTTAGCACACTGCTGCTACACTCTGAGAGTCAGCTGCTGCTGCTGTGTTTGAAGAGGGAGTCTGGGCTGCTTCAGTGGCACCGACTCGCCCCATGTGTGCTTTATTGCCTCATCTTCGGTGGTGATTTATGGCTCCTACACAGGCCACTTTTCTGGGCTGTTTATATCTGCTGAAGATAAAAGAAAATCATGGCTTTATTACCTAGACGGAGTGGGTCTGTTTACACAGCAGAGGGCCTCATCGGGGAGCTGCTACATAACTGCATCACACATATCTGATCCGCCTTTTCAGAGGCAATAAACTACCCCGTGTGTGCAAATCATCACTCAGCAGGACTGATACGTGTTAAATATAAAGTGGTATCTGTGGGAACATTACTGTCTGCTCCTAATGTTGACAAGTAGACATTTCATCCTCATGACTCATATCCAAGAGAAAGAAAAAAAAAAACATACAGCTTTGTTTGGATTATTACTAAGACGTTCGTCTGGATAAGAACTGCTTGTGCTTTCTCAGTCGTAGGTATCATTAGTCCGTGTACTATACAGTAATTCAAGATTGCACTCAAGGCTGCATGTGCTGTGTCCTTATGTCTTCCCAAAAAGCTCCCTTTCATGCAGCCTCTGTCTGAAAACTGTGTGCCTGTGGCTCCATCCTGTGGTGAGAACG
The DNA here is from genome assembly GCF_000690725.1 of Stegastes partitus. Classification (NCBI taxonomy): domain Eukaryota; kingdom Metazoa; phylum Chordata; class Actinopteri; family Pomacentridae; genus Stegastes; species Stegastes partitus. The sequence goes on from NW_007578277.1 coordinate 385,423, forward strand.
AGGAACAGGGCAAATGACACACATATTATGGCCTCAAAGCTGCAACCTGCAACAACAAAATAAGCTACAATCGCTTCTTTTTTTCTTTTTTTTTTTAAATAACACCATCTACAGCTTCCCTCAGCTTTACAGAGCTTTATGAGTTTAGCTCATTGTTTAGCTGTTCGGTCAGCAGACAGGGTTTTTCCTGCATACAGGAATTTTTGGGAGGATTTAACCAACGCCAAAGGAAACTCACCAGGGCCAAAATGATAAGAACTGAGAATAAAAAATGCTCCTTTTTTTGTTTTGTTATTATGGTTTCACTTGCACAAACATAGATGACATTTTTCTTCATCAACTAGTCAGAAATAACAGGAAAATGCAGATTTCCGATGAACAACAGCAACAGACTCATTGCCTTTTTTTACCGCTGCAGACCGATCGTGCTCATTCTTGTGCAAAGTCTCCCCCCAAAGGCCCCTTCTGAGCCACGAGAAACCCTGGCAACTCCACTGTTTTAAGCTCATTGCTTTAATAGCATTGTTTTCGGCCGTAGCAGCAGCTGTTTTTTTTTTAGTGAAAAAGCTCTAAAACCCCACTAAACACCAGCTGCCTTGCAGTTTGAGATGAGCTGGAGAACATAAAAGAGCATGTAATAGCTAAAGAGACAGATATTTCCCTCAGGTGTTGATAGAGACCAAAAACTAAGCTAAAGAAAAAATACAGTTGGCATACACCAGGTTGCCAGAAATTCAATTCCACATGAATGGTAATGTGATTTTGAGATAAGGACCAATTTCTCAGATCAACCATAAGTCTCCCTCTGGTCTCTGATTAAACCCCAAAAAACTCATCTCTGTTCATCAAAGTTTTTTTTTAATGAAAATCATCAGCATCTGCCTGAAAAAGACTTAGATGTAACGCCACACTGTTGCTTCCTTTATAATGTGCAGATCTATGAAGTTGCCTCCACAGCTCACTGCAGCTCAGCACACCAGCTCACCTACAACTCAAACACTGTACAACTATTCCAAACTACACAATGAAAGCTGATTCTGAAGTGGAAAAATCGTAGAGAAAGCTCCACTCTGCAGGCTGACAAGATAGTTTTTTTGTTTGTTTTTGTTCAGGTCTGTTAGATATGAAAGCCCACATTTGAATCCATATTTTTGAGACGGCCATCATCACCCTCCAATTTCAAGGTGAAAATGTTCAACCATGGTATTAACTGCCTTTTTCTGGGTCTTAAAAAGATGATCATATGTGCATGTTGTGTTTTTTCCAGCTGTCCCCAAGTGGCAAAAAACAAATCTGGCTTAATTGCTTTAAAAAATAACATCAGCCCAGGACATGAAACGACAAGAGTTCTCTTACAGTATTGCATTATTTTATTAGCCAGTACAGAAGATTAACTGTGATGTAAGGCTGTTTTGTTTTTTCCATTTTTTTTTTTTTTACACACTGGAGACCAAAAAAATGACAGCAGCTTACAATACACACTGACAGGGAGGTCAGTGACTTCTACAAACCAAAAAGGATTCAAATCAGACAAAATGATAGTGTCTCAATACATATAAACGATGAGCACTTTGTACTTCATGTAATTTACAAAGCTTCTTCTACGTCCTCCTGATAGTGCCAGTAACGGTTACCGCGAGCCTTCAGACAATTAGCAAAAGTCCGGCAGGTAACGTCTTCTACCCAACGACCTTTCTGGTAAGAAAACAGTACAGGATCAGTAATTGTGATGACATTGTCTAAGGTGTGTGATATTTACTAGAGCGGAAGCATGCGAGTTAATACGACACTATCGTCTGCAGAAAAACAATGCTGACGAGGTTACATTAGCTAGAAGCGCAGAGGTGTGTGTGTGTGTGTGTGTGTGTGTGTGTGTGTGCTGCACCGCTGGGACTTGTTTGGATTGTTCTCCACACTGATTTCTGATTCTGCTCATCGACCGCACTCATTCGCCGTTTATATAATCTCAGTGTTGTTGCATTAATGTATAACCGCTGGCTGTAACCTTTGAACATAAAAAGCTATTTTCTACAGACGGTAAAGACCAATATGCCACGAAAGAATTCACAGCTAATACACTTAAGAGGACAAAAGCGTGGAGACGGAGGCTGAGAGGTTATAGTTGCTTCGCTATTTAAGAAAATACTGTATTTAACTCATTTTTCATCATCGAGCAACAGCAAATATGTGGAAGTTTTAAACGAAATAATACTTAACACTTTTATAAGTAATTATATTGATATATAAGGTTGTGACATGTAGGTAACCACACACTTACAACTGCTTACCGATAGATGGTATAGTGTTCACGCTAAGAAAGAGGATGATGTGGTGAAATACGGCATGTTGTCGTGTTTATGGTGCTGCACTTAGCAACAATAAAACCGACTAAGAACCATGAAGTGAAGCTAAATTCGATGTATTTATCAGTAAATCTGCACTCGCCCGTGGTTTGGCGTAACTTCACAAACTGCACAGCACACGGAGCGTTCAGGTGTCTCATGCGATTACTGTATTTTCCACTGCTGCAACTTAAGCCAAAACAAAACCAAAAAAAAGCGTCAGAAAACTCGGTACTAAAACTGTTCTCACACATCGATGAGCTGAATCAGAAATCAGTTTTTAAATTAAATTAATCCCACAGTTTTGAGGAAATTAGTTCAAAGAGCCCAACGCTAGCCAACAGAGTACTGGTGTTCAGGGAGCCAGCGGTCCCAGCCTCAGCTCTACGTGGTGCACCAGCCAAATGGCCTCGGCGGCGACGTCGCCCGCCTCCTCGCTCGGCCTGATGGGAGCTGCGAGGTTGCGGAAGTCGTGTCGGATCTTAAACGAAACAGTGACATCCGCGTCCTCTTCTTTCTGAGGGATCACTTTGATGAAGAAACCAATCTTGTTGGATTTCCTGAAGGCAACAACACTGTGGAGAGGACGGAGAGATAAGGGTAAGAGTTGCTCTCACTCTATTACTTCTGTGTGTGTGAGTGTGTGTGAGCGTATTAACTCACTCTGGGTCATCCTGGAAGTCCTGAGGTTCAGCCAGCTCGTCATACTCAGCAGCAGCGTCCTTTCCGGCCAAGACCAGTTCCTTAGTGGGTACTATAACCTATAACAGAAAAAAAAAATTGTTGTACATTTCAGCGACTTCGTCAAAATTGTAAATGTGCTTCTTCCATTTCAAAACATGCTCATGTAGTAATACAGTGTGATTGAGAAGAAAAAAAAAAGAGGTCAAATATTAAACATTTATCAGCATGGCTTTACTTTTCCTACATTGCTATATCGAAAAGTGAGCTATTTCTAATATCTTAAAAAAAACTAAAGTATTTCCCCTCCAGTTAAAAAGACTGGCTGTGTCACACATTTATCACCTCATATCTGCGCTGTATGTGTGCATCTATACTGATAGATGGATCTATATAGATACATATATATGAGTGTGTTTGACGTAAGAGGTGAGTGAACCCAGTCGAGATAGCTGGCGATAAAAATCAAGCGAGCATGGCTTGATGTGGTTCACACTGCCCTCCAGGTGTTTGAATATCAGATCAAGCAGAAAGACAGGACTGCACACTCTGTTAGGCCATGAAGTGAATGGAAATGGGTCATGAAGATGCTCCCTTTTTTGGCCAGGAGCTCTTCCTTGCCCAGGCGGGCCCATGATTTCATCACTAAAGAGGCCAAGACAAAACAGCCTGTAGTCACAGAGAGCCTCGGAGCAGCTGCTGGCAACAGGCAGCTCAGCAGACCGTTACACGGCGCTCTTAGCGATGCGTGTGACAGCTAACAGATAGTACGAGATGATGTGAAGGCTACCAATTTCTTTAGGAAGAGACAGTATAAAAGAGCTGAGCACTGACTGCATATCGTTGGAGGAGGCTGTTGAAAAAAGGTGAAGATTGGCTCTACCCCTTTCTTATCCTATGCATTTAATCATTTTATTTCTGGCCACAGAGGAGCAAAATACCTCCGAGAACAAGCTGTTATTTCCTTATATAGCTTTACTTGTAACACAATTATGTGTCTAGACAACAAAGAGCAACATTAGCATCCCATCAGAGGGAATTTTCTCACCATTGTGATAAAATTACATCTAATATTCATTTTCTGATCTTTAGCACAGCGATGGTTTTCTGATAAAGGCTGAACCATGCAGGTAATAAACTATAAACACAAACAATGATTCAGCAAGTTTAAAACCGTCAGTAGAGTTGCAAAGATGTGAGTTAAATTTAACTTTAGTCAAAATATTGACTGAAATCGATTTACCCTCATTAAAGACATTAAACAAACAGCATTTTTTTTGTCCTTCAGTGTCAGTAGAAACTATCAGAAATACCTTGGCAGTGCTGTTGATGTCATCAGGATCTTCCTCCTCACAAGCACCCAGTGTGACGTGGGTGATGTTCTCCACCGGGTTGGTGAGGGTCAGCAGCACCTGGCTCTCCTAAACACATGGGATGGGGGAAAAAGACAAAAGTATAACTTCAAGTATCTTTCAAGACTAGCTGCATTCAGTTAGAAGGCAAGTAGAGCTGACTGCACTTCGATCTGATGGATCGTTTGGTCGATATGCTCCCATCAGACCAAATTCTCATAGGTCTGACAATCACCTGTGTTAGTTTCATAATGAGAGAAGCACTACCTCCAGGATTCATCCATTCTTTTAAGCAGCTGGTATGAAACTACCTGTGAACACACCTGGAGATTGCTAGGTCGAACTTATTTAACATTTACATTTACTGAACGTTTACGCAGAGTCCAAACTAACTGATAGAAGTCGGTGTGGATGCATTTTGTTACAACAGAAGGCCAGAAAGTTAAGTATAAACTTTGCAGACAGCTCAACAAACCAACAAGGCAGCCTGACTCGTCTGCATTATGTTCCTCAATAGTTCTTGTGTTGGGCTCAGCAGCTGATGTGGGTCTATTTTCAGAAATCATATGAACATGGTTAGGTGGGTGCTGGTCTGCTTACAGTCCATTGTTATGTCAGTTTTAAATATCTTGGTTAAAATGATTTAATATGCTGCAAAAAAAAAAAAAGTTTTTTATAATTCATTTAGGCTAATGAGGCTAGTGGATGGAGAGCTCTCAGTGCACCGTGGCTGATTTGGTTAATCAACGTGCAGACATGTACTTCTCCTCTCAACTAATCAACCAGTTAAAGTAGCTACAACCTCAGTCAGATTTTCTCTGGTTGACGACAGCTCTACAGGCTACTGCTTTTAAATCTCGCTTTGCTTTTCTTCTGACCACAGTACAGGTTGTTCCCAATACCTGAATGAATGCCCTGGAACCGGGGAATCATGTTGAGGAACAGGTGACCGCATTTTCACTTCACTATTGAGGTTTGTAAGAAGCTCGTGTACTTGGGTGACATAGACCTCTATCATTCTCATGTCATTTCATCATATTAGTTTCACAAGCTAAAGGCTATTATTACTGTCTTTGGATGTTGTTCAGTCCGTCTGAATGGCAGTCGGAGCAGTGCTGTTCATTTGGGTGTGTAGTACAGTTTTCTACACGGTTTTCAAAGTCCGTTTATCAGCAGAACAATAAAGACTGGGAGCTACTTCAGCTCATATTTATGTACTGGTGAGTTAGACAAGTTTCTAAAAGGCACTGATCGCTAACAGCATATTTCACACTTAAAACGCTGAGGTTAAGAATGTGAACAAAATAATAAGGTGTAAAAGATATATTCAACATTTCAAACCCCGTGCACATACTGACCTTCATGTACCGGAGATTTGGTATGGACATAATTCTCACTTCGGGGATGTAGCTCCTGTGGGAAGACAGGCAGAAGAGCAATCAGTACACTCTGAACACACCAACAGCATTCAGCATTCTGCCTTCACTGGACTCCTGAGAACATCTTCAGTTGCAGACAGTGATGAGCCAAAACATTATGATCACACCCGACAGCAAACTGGACTTGTTGTCCAAGACACAGTTTCAGAGTTATTTCTCAATATTATTATGAACATGAAGCTATTTCTGCATGAATAATTTCCTGAATCTGTGCATTAAACTGCCAGACTTTTAACTGATTAAACTACACTAGGCTTGCAGATGATTAAACTTTTCATTTGTTAAAAAGATCAACATTATTAGGAAAACAGATGTTTCGTACAGAATCCGATGAATAGACGATTGTACTCACACAGCCACCAGCTGAATTTTAAACTTGATTGAAGTAGGATTAAACTCTGGCTTGCTCAAGTTGTGCTCGCATTTCTTGAAGAAGAAAGAAAGAAAAGACACCGTTATCTAAATGGAATCTACAGAAAAAAACAGAGCCTTTGATTGATACCGAACACTGAAGCGGTGCTGACCCTGCAGCGCAGCGAGCGCTTCATCAGGAGGTGCTTGTGTCGGGGGTGAAGCTGAGACGCTCCTGCAGGCTGGAAGTCTGGCTGCAGAAGCCGCTGGCGCAGCGTGGTCACTGGAAGGAAACAAAAAGATTTAGATCAAGCTGAATAAGAGAAGTCATCAGTATTGTTTAGAGAGTTCTGGACCAGATCTTACCTTCTGGTAAACTGATGGGTCTGGTATAACAATCCTCAGGTAGGGGCTCCACCTCATCAAGGGCCTGGGCAGGTTCGATGCTGATCTCCTTCTGATCCTCACCCTCTTTAAGGCTAGATGAGTTACACAAACACTGCTTATTGATGGCATTTAATATCGCTGGAGGCTAACTACACCATAAAGCACAAAGACCAAAAACAGTAAGAGCACTAATGGATTTGGAAGCTTTAGCACAGAAACCATAAATAACCTGCTGACATTAAAATTGCCCTGTTAGACACTTAGCAAAAAATACTTTTGAGGAGTTAATGTTGATGCCCTCCAGCACACTTTCGCAGCCAAGATTTTTAGACTTTGGCTACTGCGCGACAACCTTTTGAAACAATAGACAACCAAACTCGCATTATTCTTTCCTTGCAGTTCTCGCCTGCTTTACATTTGTCTCCTGGATGTGACAGGACACTTTGTCAACACACTGTCTTTTGTCAGCCAGTCATTAATTGTAAGATGTTAAAAAGGGTCCTTGAATGCATTCTGGTAAAGAGATTTAAAAATGATCCCTGCTGACAATTATATTACTACAACGTTATGATGCAACTTGAGAAAGAAAAAAAAAGAAGGGTGACGAACGGTTCGCTATGATGAATTACTCGCACATCTCAAGCCAAGTTTCAAGGCTCTGCAAATTGATTTCAATGGCACGCCGAAATGAATCAAACCAACAACTGCTGAAAGGTCGAAAATCTATTAATCTATGTCACCAGTATTATGTTGTACACAGTGTATAGCTAATGGGCTGAAGCATGCAAACCCAGCGCGCTCCTTTATGTATAAAAAGTTTGACTTGGGGGAAAAAAGTGTTTTATGTGAAGAGTCACAAGCAGCAGTTATACCCAATAAATGGCAAAAGACAACTTACGAAAGGCCAGCCAGGCTTGAGATGGGAGCTCCAGACCTCTGCTTCTGCAGTCTGGTTCCAAGGCCATATTTTTCCTGAGTAAATTTAGAAGGAAAAAACACAATCAAGCAATTTACCTACTGAAAATTAAGGACTCAAGATGATTTGTGAAGTTCATCTACAGCTATACTTCTACTTTTAAACACAGGGGTTGACCCAAAAACGGAATTTATGACAATGTTTAAAAACAAAAAGGGAAAGAAATTGTATTTGACATTTAAATAAACAATAAATAAGCCATAAACAGTTCACTTAGGCTTTTGGTGGGGAAAAAAAACAGGAGCCTTTCAGGCCAGAATAGCGGGAGAGAAACATCTCAGGACTTAATTAGCACGAAGCATATTTTGATCGTGTTACACAGACTTCAACAAAGTCTTCTGTTGCCTCTCTCCCTCTAATCAACATAAAGGCTCCCCTTGTGCGGATCTCATTTACCCAAGGAGACATTCATGTGATCTGTGAGGCCACTCAGTAACAGATTAGACAGAAACGGAGATAAAGAGACGACAGTGCTACTGCAAAGACGACACTACCCAAGTTGTGAAAAATACAACTCACCACCACATGAATAGTGTGTTGCTGGGGGAAAAAACCAAAATGTCAGAGTGCATAAGCAAAGGAAAAAAAGAGAGAATAAAGAACAAGGTGAAACCAAAGCTGTTTAGCAAAACATTAGTGGCATTTGGTGACATGCAACAGCAACAGAAATGCATCAGTGATGGAAAACAACCGCAGGACATCACAGATTAAGTGGTTCCAAATACACAATAGGAAAGACTGCTTTGCATTAATGGATGTTAATTATTGTAAAAGCAGAGTGCAGGAGGTGTGAACAATGTGCCAACAAGCTAAAGAAGCATGAAGACCATGTCCACACCGGGGCACATTTTGGCCTTTCAGACACACTCAGTATACTGGTATTTTAAAATTTTAACCTGGACAAACCACTTGGTGGAAGCAGCCAAAAAGTATGGACATGGCATCAATTTGCACTCCAAATGAAACACAGCAGCCGATAATGCCAATTATTCCCTCCTGCTTCAGCCACAGGCACGCTAATCATATAAAATTTTCTAAGTGGTACCTTGTTTAAGTGCACCCTTGGTAATGTTATTGAGCTTGAGGTAAAATGAATCTCTTAAATGGAAATAATTGTTGACCTAAGCTAATAGCAATGCTGAGACAACAGCTGTTTGACATTTAAAAAGGTTAAAGAAGAAGGTATGACATTTTTGAAAAGGCTGAGTGTAACTGCTGGGCTCAGAGGGAGCAGAGTACCGAGAACGCCAGGGGCATGCACTGTCGTCTCCTGGCCAACTTCTTCCTGTCTCGCTCCTGCTTCTCTCGGTGAGCCAGCTGCTGATAATACTCAATCAGCTTGTTGATCTGTAGCGAACAAAAAAAAACATACATCAGTGCTTCATGCATTTTTCTATAAAAGAAGACTGTCTGTTAAAGGAGAACTGTAAAATATAACAGCACATAGTGATTTTACACATTTATAAGTAATGGACTTACAGTAACTAGATAACATATGATGGCTGTAAGTAAAAACTGATTTCCTTTCCTAAAACAACTGGTTCTCAAACTTTAACTTGGTAATTGAATTAACTTGGGATAATAACCACTGAAAATTACCAACATGGAAACAAACACTTAAAAAATTATTTGGTAGAATAACTGACGGTGTTTTATATTAAAAAGGTTAAAGCGTGCACACTTAGAATTTGTTGTTTTTGCCAAATTTCTGTGCAGCTGCTTAGTTGCTGCTTTTGCCATGGGCTGTCTATATGTGGGTGTCACTTATTCAGAGACACATCTATTCAGAAGCAAGCAATGCATAATCAGGAAACATGTGAGCAACTCGAGAGACTTTAAATGACCACGGGGGGAAAACGTACCCGCTGAGTGTGAGGGTTCTCTGGCTCTTGCCATCCACCACTCGCTGCAGTGAAGAAAATGCACAAAAAAACATCAGACAGTCATAGAAGACCATTCCTACTCCAAACAACTTTATTCATGAGCTAAAGTAATGAGCAGCTGTTCAGTTACTGCAAAACTTTTGACATAATGCAGGGCTTTTTGCATTGCTGTTGCTTCTTAGTGCTTTCAAACCAAATATGTCCTCATTAGTATGTCTGCACTCACCAACTGATTTGTCAGCCATTCCCACATCCCTTGAGGTCCAGCGACAGAAGCCGCAAGCCAAATAGTAGGCTTTCTTCATGGCCGTCTTGGTCGGATCATCAGGCAGGGGAGCCGGGATGTTAGTGGCCCGGGTCGACAGTGTGTGCATGCAACACGGGCAGTCAAAACAGTTTGCACACCTACAGTAGACAGATGTTTAGGAAACAGTACATGGCTATTAATGGCATAAATATGAGGGCATAAGAAAACCAGACAGATAAAGAGTAAGCATGGACTGAGTACTAAACATTTCTCGATGCACTTCAGTCTCACCTGTTCTTCTTAAGCTTTGCCTCTGCAGAAGGCATGTTCTCCAAACAGCTTGGACAGTAGTGGGAGTCCACCTGATGATCAGAGACAGAAATGTAACAGTCAATCTATGAATCCACATATTAAAGCTTGTCTTAAACAGGCTTCCTAACTGCTGGATTGTCAAAATGTTTGACAACTGCAACCTACATAAAGGCGATTATCATCGTATATGGTTAGCATTTGTTTCAACAATGTGTTACAGTCACTTAGACAGTAAACTACTGTATCCCAAGAGGTAAGATTGATGTTTTTTTAAAGAACTAGTTTGCATAGAAAATCACAGATTCGTATTATAATGGTACTACAGAAGAAACATCCAGCTAAGTCGTTCTGGGTGTGGTGTCTCTAACTGTGAGCCACGTTAGCAAGCCATACTATAACAGTTAGTACGTTGAATTAGGTGGTTTATGATTAAAACAACAGTGTTTCTAATTGTCTAACAAGCCGCTCATGTCATTATTTGAGATAAGCAGACACTTTAACGTTTAAGTATAGGAAGAGCTAGCTAGCTAGTTGTCCCATTTCGGGTGTTCACGACATAACGCTAATTCCAACGGAAGTGAAATCGTACAGCCAATGAGATGAACGAACTGCGTGACAAACATTTGATTGACAAGCGGCTTAGCCATACAACACGCGAGAAGACAGGACAAATCCCGCCTACCTGTCACAGCGACTAGCAAGTCAGCTAACAACAAAGTAGCTAAATAAAGCTAACTGCTAGCTTGTCATAACCAGAGGATAATAAGGGGAAAAACGCCACCGTACCTCGTGAGACACACATTCCAGAGACCGTAGCTCACTACAGTAGCGACAGAAATAAAGCTGAGATAAAGGAGCTCTGATTCTTTTCTCCCCACGAACCAGATAGACAACTCTATCTGGCTGCAAAAGGGACGCCATCTCTGCCCAGCGAAGCCGACTTGGAGGACTCGCTGACTGGCTGCACCGCTAGCCTTGATGCCTCCGCTGGTTGTCTGCACCTCCTGGAAACACAGTCCGCCCGTTGTCGCCCTCGTGTGGTGAATATTGAAACCGTCACAGGCCTTTACTCCTCTCTATTCCCTCTACTTTATTAAATGCAAAATTGCAAGATTAAAAAACAACAACAACCACAACAAAACTGTTAGCTAATG
>NW_007578277.1:396826-399331 GCF_000690725.1 Stegastes partitus
ATGAGCAAAAGTTGACTCATATACAGAGTTTAGGCCGTGCTCCCTGGACTATCAATATCACAAATCAATCAGGCGGGCCAGCTCTGCAGTGGGCATGAAACTGGACTCCCTGGTGACAGTGGCAGAGAGGAGGACACTGAACAAACTGCTGGCCATCATGGACGATGCCAGCCACCCTCTGCACACTGTCATCATCGCCCAGAGGAGCCAGTTCAGCGACAGGCTGCTCCTCCCCAGGTGCAAAACCAACAGGACCAAAAATTCCTTTGTCCCCTGAGCCATCAAACTGTTCAAGTCTGAGCTCGGGGGGAGGGAGGAGCAGCAAGCGGGGAGAGGTGGGGAGTGAGGGGTGAGGAGTGAGGACATTGGGGTGAGATAGAGCATCATGCTCTATCACCAGACTGTGTGGGATATTTAGGCACTTTGGCAAATTTTGTTACTGTATCCACTGTTGTTATTATTGTTACTATTGTTGTTGTTACTATTATTGCTGATGTTGTGTTGGTGTTGTGTTGTTGTTTCTAGTACAACAATTTCCCTAAGGTTTGCACCAAAGGGATCAATAGAGTTCTATTCTATTCTATTCTATTCTATGTTGTTCTACAGTTAATGCTAGTCAATAATGATCATATTTAGCAGTGACATTTGGCCATCCCACCCTTCAGTTCAACAAACTATCCATCCATCTATTATCTATACACCGCTTAATCCTCATTAGGGTCTTGGGGGGCTGGAGCCTATCACAGCTGACTCAGGGTGAAGGCAGGGGACACCCTGGACAGGTCACCAGTCTATGTGTTTTTGGACCTTGTGGGAGGAACCTGGAGAACCTGGAGAGAACCCACGCTGCACGGGGAGAACATGCAAACTCCACGCAACTCCCACAGGGATGCGAACCGGCGACCTTCTTGCTGCGAAGCATCAGTGCTACATGTGTTCATAATTATGATGATTAAGTACACACAAAAATTCTTTTAAATAATACGGAAACTGAAAAAATGTACGAGTAATCTTCTTAAAGAGCTGTGTTTACGCTATCAATCATTAAGGGACACTTGTCTTCAGTAAGGCCCAAAGATTTCATATTTTTAGAACCAAACCTTGTTCAACATCAATAAAGTTTACAATTCCAAAGACCTATTTTCTTCAACAAGACCTACGTACTTCACATTATCACAACAAAATCAAGTTAGAAAAGAATAAAACTGACTGCAATTCTCACAGACGCGGGTCCAAAACAGAACATCCCATTTGTCAGACATATTTGAAAGATTAAAATTTAGTCCAAATCTACTGCAACTACCCCCCACAAACTACCAACATGCCACTGATCCACACTGCAGGGGAATATAAACTTCTGCTCCCTTCTGGCGCTTCCTCTGGGTTTTTGAGGTGTTGGTAGTTTCTTGATCTCCTTCTTTCTATGGATGATTCCCTCATTCTTCTCCTTGAAGGTAAAAAAAATTGCTCTTCCATCCAGATGGAGCCAGGGGCTTAACTTAACCCCGGCCTTTTGGTTCCACTAACCCCACTGCCACCATTTTAACAAAAGTGAATCATCCAGGCAGTTCAGAGCTAACTCCATACTAACAGTTTAGCCTCAGATTGTAGCTTTCTAATGCACCAACACATTTGTGAAAGTGTTTTTGATGTCTCAGTAATTGTTCAGACACAACACTCATAAAACCATAAACATGAAACATGTACTTTGAACAGCAAGAAACTGTTTTGTTAACTAAAATGTGCTTACCTGTTACTCCATGTGCTCTTTCTCTTCACTGGGAGAGTAGAATAAATATCTCTGCAAACATGTTTGGTCACATCTTCTCTGGTTCTTTTTTTTTTAAACAAGAGGTGGCCCAACTAACCCACAGGCCCATCTTACCCCATGCTCTCCTATTATAATAAGTCATCCATTTTTTAATGTATTTCTGTAAAACAATTCTTTCATCAGAATCGGACAGCCTCTATTGTCATGGTATGCCAAAACACACAATGAAATGAGCAATGTGACGAGTGTATTTTGCATAAAAACCTGAATCTGAGTAGCCACTGACTAAAGATATTCATTAGATTTAGCTGAATATACCATGTTGGTTGTCTTTTAGTATAAAGTTGCAGAAAATGGCTAAAAAAAATCCTGCACAAGTGCCTCAAAAGTAAAGTTTAATACTGAGCAGTACATAAGTAAACACTTTGAACCACACGCTTTGGTACAAACTCGAGTACATGTTCTTCATAAGTAGTTTCACAGCAGCTTCTCTCACTTTACACCAAAAGTCAAACATTGTACTTTACATTTACTGAATATCTCCGATTACTTGTGCTCATTAAAATAAAAGTTTTATAAGGCTCTATGTTCTCCTCACCAAAAAAGGGCTAAAAAAGTGTGATCTGTTTTATGGGAGAGCTGGATGTTCAGCTGCATCATGAGACACGCTGTCACTGGGACGGTGAAAGAGCGTTACTGGATGCAACACGAGGGCATTGCCTTGTTGCCCTGTC
>NW_007578278.1:0-15886 GCF_000690725.1 Stegastes partitus
GGCCTCCTGCGTCTGCGAGCGGGGAGGGAGGGACTGCATAACAGCAGGAAAACAAAACATGCTTTTGGGTTGTACCTGTTTATTTCCATGAGAGAGTCGGAGCGAGGGGAAAGGGAACAGAGATGTTATAGTACTGTCCTTCAGAGTAGCAAGGTTACAGTTTAATGGAGCCGGCATGAATGCCTCTCCTGACACGTCCACCCCACCATGACCATCTATTAGTAGGGGGATAGAGAGAAAGAGGGAGAAGGGCAAAGCCACACAGAGCATCATAGGAGAGAGGGAGGAAGAGAGAAAGACTGTCAATCCGTGGCCTTCTGTCACCACACTGATGCAGGGAAGGAAGTGGAGGGGGAGCGCAGAGATGGAGAGGGAGGTAGAGACCCTGACACAACATGGTCATCCATTATTCCAGAAAATAGAGAGAGGAAAGGAGACAGACAGCAAGAGTGAAGTGTATATCACATTAGAAAATGCAAAGGGATAGTTATTTATATGTCTGATTTGGAATCTTCTGAAATATTACGCTGAAGCAACGTACAATTTGAATTTAAAAGACAAAAAAAGAGCAAGGTGGAGATGTTGTAGGGGAAGGGAGTTGGGCGTTGAGATGGGCTGAAGGAGATCAGCAAATGGAGGACAAGGAAGATGGAGAAAGAAGATAGAGACTTGGTGAATGTCTTTCTCCCAGGGCTGAGCCTGGGAGAGAGTGATGGCAGGAAGATAAGGAAGAGAGGAAAGGTCAATAGAGACAGCGCCAGTGAGAGACAGGTGGAGAAAGTCTATCAGAGTGGAGAGAGGGAGGCGTTATTTTTCTGAACGTCACAGGTGGCGCGGGTCACCGTGTACATGTTGTCGTGCTCTGCGGTTTAAAAAAAAGAAATACGTGTGAGATCAAATGTGTGAAGGCTTTTTTTGAAATATAAGGAAAGGTTAACTGCGCTGCTTTTTTTATGACTTAACAAATGATGTTCTTCAGCGTCTAAAAATACAAGCAGTGAGTATTTGTAACTTTTTAACAGTGAGAAAAATAGAAACGCTCTTGTTCTGAAAAGCAGATTTCTATACAAGAAATCCTGCATGAATCATTTGATTATTTTAGAAACATGGCAGCTTACATGATATTCATGAATACGTCCCCTAAAAAACTGTATGAATAATTGGTATCAAAGAATGTAATAGAATCCAATTAAACACAGAATAAAATAAATGTGTCAGGTCTCAGCATCCCAGCATGTAATCACCTGAACTCTACTTTGAATTAAAGTTCGACATTTTACCCCAGCTTTTATTAGGAGTTCAATTAAATATGGAGTTTAAATAGTATAGCACTGCACATATGTCTTATAATTATGTTTGTCCTCCTCATTTTGCCACCTGTTTGCTGTGTTAGAGAATCAAATATGCAGAAGACACGCAAAGCCACTGAAGATACAATGAATTTTTTTCGTTTTTTTTAAAAGAAATACAAAACAACAAGGAGAACAGAAGAAAGAAAGTGTTCAGAAAAGGGACAACAAGACTTCAAAGTGAAACAACTAAATTAAAACTAAAGTGGATGCTGTAGCATATTAATATTGTAATAATACCCAAATGTGTGCAGTTATATAAGAGATCTATAAGATTTCACCTTGTTAGTCCTGTGTAGAACGCAGCCCAGCACCCTATGGCTCTCTGTCTGAGTTGGAAATAGTTATATATTTACAATGCGAACGACGGTATGCATCGGGAAAAGCTGTTAAAGCACTCAGCCAGATAACAAGGTGTGCATAAAGATGCTCTTCCAAGAGGGTTTGTGTCAAGAATAAATACCCGGCTAGAAAACAAACTGTGTGCGAGTACGTGTGTGTCAGATAAAGAAATATTCAGCGTGGACATTAGCAAACACCAGACTGAGACGTAGACGGCTGTAAACTGACTCGCTTGGATATGGAAGTTTCCCCGCATTCATTAAGTGAATAGTGAGTTCAAGGAAGTGAAAGAGTGAATACAAAAATCCAAAATGCCACAGAGAAAACCTTACCAGTCTTTCAGCCAACAGTTTTAAAGTTATTCTGGTAAAAGTGTAGTATTGAAATATTGTTTTTCCGTACAGGCTTTGAAATACCAACAAAGTGGCTTTTAGAAGATTTTGAAGTAATGCAATGAACACTTTATAAAATAAATAATAACTTCTCATGCCCAATCCCACTCATTGTTACAGCTCAGTACATCTTTTCATGTTGCCAGTATCTTGTTATTTTAAGTGTAGCACCACCAGAGAGTTTAAAAAAAAAAAAAAAAAAGGCAAAATGCTTTCCATTGATAACAAATCACCTTCAAAGCCACAGACACTGAAAAACTTGTGCCACCAACCAGAGTGTCTATTTGCTTTCTAATTATCATTTGTGAGTATGCGTTTTCTGAGTGTGTAGCCGCGCTTGCGTGTGTGTGTGTGTGTGTGTGTTCCTGTAAAAACCCAGATTCAATCAGTCTCGTTAATTAGCAGCAGATGTGTTGCTTCCCAAATTAGAAAGTGATGATTCAGTGAAAGCGTACCAGCACTCTGCCGCCTTCCTCAAATCCATGAGGACAAAAAAGAAAAAAGGCAAAGTCCTCTCATTTATTGGAACAGACCTGGACTGAATAATGTAGAAAAGTAAACAATGCAGTTTTTTACCTTATTTATGTTACAAAGGACATGTAAGGAAAATGTAATTATTTTTATGTATTTGCTCGTATGCAGCAGGATGACGAAAATATCAGTAGTAATGAAATCTGTTATGTTTCCACAAATTGCAACTTTACAACGCAGCAGCGACACACTGTTCAGGCAAACTGTGGTCATGCTGGGTGTTTCAGTAATAGAGGTTGAGTCAGCACATACAACTGAAAGCTTTGGTGCTTGTGTAATTGCACTACATGTATTTAGACCTACTTACCATCCGGCACTCAAACAAAAATACAACACAAACAAACAGTCAAGCAGCATTAGCGTAATCAGCATGTCTTTTTTTCTTTTTTTTTTTTCTTTCCCCCAGCAGCCACCTGTTCCCTATTGAATCCTTGTAAAGGGCTGCAACTGGAGTAAAAACAGTAATTATTGCTATTGTTTCATGTTTTCAACGGGGAAGATGACACAGTTGGACGTAACACTTACCACTCCCTGGCAAATGCTTTTGCACAACTTTCTCAACCCCCCCTTTTGCACACCGACTGCATGTTTCCGACGACGTCGCCGGTTCACTGAATCCGAGCTGCTGTTAAACAGTTTTCAGGACTCTGAAATGGTTGTGGCACGGCTCCAAACTGCTCATTAAAGAATTTTATAGTTACGATCGCTGAAGCGTGCAGAGCTGAACGCTGCAGCGATGCCACCGTCCTCGGTGCTCCAGTAGAGAATGGCATGGGACAGCTCAGCAGGGCAAAGGTATGGCACAGCACTCCTTAGAAAATCACATTCCAGCTCAGCGCGATATAATATTGTACAGCACGGAATGAGAACCTATTGGACAGTAAAGAACAGTAAGACGCAGTGTAAGATATAGGTGTGCTTGACTTTAGATTAAGGCAGCACAAAATGCAGTGATCTACCATTGATCAGTGGCCCATGCGGCGTGTTACAGCTTGGCACGGCATCTCGGCACTGAATTGCACATGTTAGATTAGAGTTGCACAGAGAAATGAGAAATGGGGCCATCTTGACTAATGCGTACATTTACCCAGCTCCTGTGTTTCTTCAACACAGTTTTATGGCATTTTTGTGCCTTTACTTTATAGTGGGAGTGGAGAGAGAGATGAAGAAAAAGTGCAGGGGCATGACATGCAGCAAATGGTCCCCATCCGGGAGTTGAACCAGTGACTGGTCTCCCTGCTTAACCACTTAGCTATCTGGTCACCCTAAAGACAGGCAGGTGAAGCCCTAAATAGCCCTTTTCCACCAAGAAGAACCAGATGATAGTTCATTGCTGGTGCTAGTGCCAGTTCTTCGTTGGTTCTAATCTCACACCTCCTACAAACCTGGTTGCTTTTCCATTGGCAAGGAGCCAAGTTAGAGCCACGCCATACGTCACTGCATATGTAGCCGTTTACCGAACAACACTCGTGCCATAATAGTCCACACAGGACTCCAGACCAACATTTTTTTCCCGGTGCGAAAAAACAACACAAATCACCGCTTGTGTGTCCCATTCTGTGTTTTTATCGGTCTCGTTGGTCACAATAACCCCGCCCCCAGTCCCTGACATACTAGGTGCTTAGCTCTGGCCCAGCAAAGAGTTGGTGCCTGTTAAGCACCTGTTTTGAGGACCTGGAGCCGGTGCTTAGGTGGTGGAAACATAAAGAACTGTTGCTAAGTCAGGCTCTGATTCTGAACTAGCACTGGAACCAGCTCAGTGGAAAACAGGTAACACACAGAGTGGTGTAATCAGACTATACAGGATGCCTCTCTCCCAGTGCATGCTGGGATCATCCCGTCTCCCCGTGACCCTGAACAAATGAGCAGAAACTTTATGAATTATTAACAACTTTTTAAATAGTCATTGTTAAGGCCAATTTGCAGTACAAACCAGACAGAGAGTCTGCAGCCACACTAACTGCTCCGTGAAGCTGCACTTTGGCTCGGGGCCGCTTCGAGACCAAACACTAAAGTCAGCATGCAAACACGCTGATGTAGAGCAAGCATAATGTTTACACTGTTCAACATCTAAGTTTAGGATGTTAGCAGTTTGCTAATTACCACCAGCTCAAAATACAACAATGTATGGAAAGTTAAGAGATCGCCAAATATCCGAGAGTGAAATTTTAGTCCATCCAATAGCTGCGGAGATGTTTCAGTTAACACAACAAACTGTGAACCAACCAGAGAATAAGTTGAGGTTCACGAAAGTCAGTGGACTTCATCCTGCAGGGAATGCGAGCGAAAATTCCAAGGCAAGCCATCCAGAAGTTGTTGAGATATTTATAGGTTCCTCTTGTTATTATCCCCTTCCTCTTCCAGCTGTAGCTGTGTGGGATAGAGTTCTGTAAGGACTAAGAACAAACCAGGTGCGAGTGTGTGTGAGAGAGTGGTAGCAATGTACAGCAATAGGTGATACTCTGGACTTGAACTCACAACATGACAAGTATGTGAGATGCCCCTGCTGCTCCACAAAGCCCTCAGCCCTGCTGTGCTCTGTTGTGTTCCGTGCTGAGGCGTTCTGTTTCATGCCAAGCAGGCTAACTACACTGTTATGCTTCGCTGGTGCAGAACGTCAACTGCATCTGCTACACTGGCCTGTCTGCTAGTGTGAGCGAGGGAAAGAGAGGAAGAGGATGAATAAGTATGAGGATAAAATAAGCAACACATAGAGAGAGAGAGAGAGAGAGAATGAAAGAAAGCTGAGAGGTGAGAGAGAGGGAAGCGAAAAACAAGAAACGACAGTAAAGAGAGTGGAGAAAGCTTGCGGGGTACAGCGGGAAAACAACACATTTTGTGACGAAATAAGAAATAAATGCAGAGAAAGAAGCTCGCTGCACAAACCGTTCACTCCAATCTCCTGTGGTTTATTGTTCGGTGAAACTGTAACACCGTGTGTTGAAGAGATGAGATTGGAGAAAAAAATTTCCAAATTCCTGGAACCATGTCTACACCGCTCATATGGTGGATATCTCGGTGTCATCTGTCAACCATCTGTTGCTGCTTAAATGAAAAAAAAAAAAAAACACACACACACACTGATTATCTAGAGATCTTTTTTATCTAGCACAAGTTAAGTTTCTTTCTTTCCCTCTGGCTTCTTTTTGCTCTCACACATATTCCTCTGATCCACTGATGCTCTCGTGTCTCGTGTTTCTCACATGAGCTCCATGACAGGCTGCTGCCTTGTTCCTCAGGGGTTCCCTCCCCATCCCCATCTTAAGACCAGTACATTACAAGTGCCAACTAAGAGAGTAAGAGCCTGATGGGTAATTTGTGAAATCTCGTAGTTATGCGCTAGAGAGAAAAACAAACCGGATCCCTTGCTGGCATTGGCAATTACTTTTGTCTTCCTGTGAAAAATTATCACTTTTAAGCCAAGGTTGTGTAGAATAAAAACAAAACTTCACTTTAGAAACATCAGTGTTGCATGACTTGTCAGTGTGTCAAATGAAGGTTTGTTGACTTCAGCACACAGGTCTGTTATGATGGACTCTCCAAATCTGAATTCTCATGTCTGGATCTTTATCAAGACCTCTGCAGGTTTCTTCCAGATAGCATTTTAGAACAACACAACACATAGAGAGGAGAACATATTGGCAGACATACAAAAATACTTCCGCAAATAATGCAGCGAAAAGATGGCGCCCACGGAGAACTATCATCTGCATAATCCTGAGCATTTTAGCATTTTTTATGTTGCATTTCTGCAGCCTTGTTTGCAGCTTCATGCAGCAGCTAAAAAAAAGAAGCAGGTATTTCCCTCAGGAATTGGTGGCAATAAGACCAGTGTTAATCATTGCTGATGCTTCCTCTGTGTCTGCTGCATTTGCAAATAGATAACAGATTGTCACAAATTTGCTGTAGTTACACCAACGTCATGTTAAGTGCGTCTTATGCTGCCCCCAAGTCCCCCCACCCCCCAAAAAAAAAAATCAATGCAAGGTTCATGGAAACATCATGGTTGTGTCAGACTAACTAGGCATGCTGTTATTTAGGCAGCTTTAAGTGTGATGCTTAAATTGCTTATTTATGCAAATCACAAAAGCCCAGTGCTGTAGCAAAGCATGTAGCTGGAAATTCACGTGCCAAGATTCAAGCGTAATCCTCCGTTAATCACTGGAAAGGCTTTTCAAAATGTATACATTCAGTTCTGTATTAAGTTTTCAGTTTATTTACATTTTTATCGACACTTAAAGGACATCATACCTCTTTTTTCTTAAGCTACACAAATTTGATTTCCATTTGGTGGAGCATAATTAATACCTAAAGAGATCTGGATCACGATGAAGCCAAAGTCATTAAGCAATTAGTAAAGCAGAAGTTGTGAACTGTAGCCAGTTAGACCAACGCTGCTTTGCAGACGTGTGAACGACTGTCAGTGCCTGCATCTGCTCTTTCAGGTGCCGCTGCCTAAACTTAATTAAGATGTAAAAAATAAAATAATAACGGAGGAAAAGAAAAAACCTGAAAAAGTAATTTCTTTCTAACTGAGCCACTGAACACGTTAAGTCAACAGGCACTTAAACTCAGTGAGATTTTCTGACACACACACACTTGTTGTGCTTCCTTCTACCGAGTCTGTCCTTCTGTCCATCTGTCTTTGCTGCTTCATTGCATCCTGAGAGACTATTCATCACACTTAGATACCAAACGGGTTAATGGTTACACACTCAGAAAATATTACCACTCTATCAGAAGTGCATACTTCTAGTCGTGTTTTCATCTAGTGTTTCTGAGGTTTTAGGTGTTTTTTTTTTTTTCAAAAAGCTGGCAGAGTGTAAAAACATTACATAACTGAGAGTGGTGGTATCTCAGCTCTAATTCAGTTCTTACTTATTTTTCTGTCGATAAACACTGCATGTTTGTGTTAGCTTTCATCTTTATTCATTTGCTGGATCACTGAACAGCCCATATGGGACAGTTTTTTGTCCCCCCTCCCCACCCCCCCTCATTTCTCATCTAACCAGCACGTCTATGTAAACTTACAGGACCAATACTTCTGTTTATGTTTATTGTTACTGATTGTGTCTAATTTTGGAAATATATTGACAGTATAAAAGTTGACTTTGACAGTTTCATCTATTAAATAAACAGGAAATATTAGCAAAATTACAACAAAAAAAAAATCAAGTTTCAGATATGATTATTGACATTGGCATTTTATTTTACATTAGACATGTAAATTCACTTTTTTGTAGTTTTATTGTTAGTTATGAGGAAAAACTTAATAAAGTAAGAAGAAATAATTGTGTTAAATGACAGATTTAGATTTTTTGATTTTTTACAGTGTAGCAGTTACACATGCAGTGAGTGCTCTTGTTTCCTCACGTCTCACAAGCAGAACTATCTGCGTAAAAATCGCACGTTGGATCCCTTCAACTGCTGAGTTTTACAGCCGTCCCGGCCTCAGTGAAGCTGTGCCATCAATAGTGACTGCTTTAATCCTAAATAGAATGAAGCACCTAAGCGCTGACACTAATATCACATCAAGTGAAAATGAAAGCTCCTCTGTGCCCTCGACTCCATTCCCAGCTTCAAGATGTGACACTAATTTCTGAATCAATTTATGAAACTGTTCTCCCCCTCCTTAAACTGAGCATTTATATACGAGCTACTTTGCTTTGCTTCCACATTTACATAAATACCTTGCGCTTCCTCACCCATCCAGAACAGATACAGCTGGCCTCTCCCCACCTGAAGCAGCTTCCCACAGGGATGAGGTGGAAAGGTGAACACGTGTGGCTCGAAACACGCGAGCATACAGGGGACGTCTTAAATCAATTACGTGAGTTTAGACATGGTTTGCTTCATTTCTTCGCACACATGGGTGTCCATGTTCCAGGTTTCTTCTCTTGGAACAGAGAACCCTCTGGTCTTTCTCCACCAATAAATAGCTGCTTTTAATGTGTACCTTGTAAACAGCGAATAGCGGTTCCTCAGCTACTGAAGCACTACTTCAAGGACACTGAGCTGAAACACACACTCCAGCATCTACACACAAGTGCACACGAACCTTCACATGCCTTTCCTTTTTTTTGCATGCTCAGATATCCTTCTTCCTCTCATGCACGCCTCCATACTGCCCACACGCTGTTTAACTAACGTCCCCACCTGAGACCTACGCAACGAACGGATAGGTTAATCATGTTGATCGTGTCATGTTTAGTGAAGTAAATAGTAAATTGTTTCTACGCCAGCCAATCTGGTCGGTAGATTGAATAAGAAATGATGACAAAGAGAGGGAGTTCTGCAGGTGTCGATGTTTATGCATCCATGAACATGTGTGCATACGTGAACCGTCTGCATGTAGTCGATGTGTGTTCTTGTGTTTGTCGAACGCGGGCCCCCGTAATAGAAGGCTGCTGTCCTTGTTAGAACAACTAAATGAAAGAGGTGAACAATAAGCTGAAAACAAACAGGCGGTATGCTAATCTGCAGGCAACTCCCAGTAGCTGCAGCAAACCAGCTGCTGGCAAAACAAACATGTTATCTGGGTTAATCAAAATATCACAAGTAAGTGGTCAATTTGATCTCATATAAAGGACAAACCCACACTATTAGAGCTGTTCTACATGCTGCTCTTCCATAATCTAGATGTATGTGTAAACAAGAGCAGTCGATTTTGTCAATTCTCACATGAAATCCCAGTTTATTTGTTTAAAAAAAAAAAAAAGGATTCACATTTCAATCCGCTGTTGTCCAGCAAAAATAAAAAAAATTAAAAAATGCATTTCATCATTAAAACACAGCAGCATGAATTAAAAAGTCTAAACCACAACAAACAGGCTCGTTTGGCTTCAGGGCAGTATTTAACTTTCAACAAACAGCTACGCACTTATTATTTTGTTTTCTCCCAAGAGTTCCCAAGAAGACCTATTGCTCGTTCGTAGACAAGATCATAATTGAAACAAAAAAAAAGTCAACACAAATTAGTTTACAATTTGCTTCCAACCCTTTGACAGGCAGTTTTAGGAACACAGCATTGCTTCTTATGCCACTGGGTTGATTTGTTCAGCTTCAATAATGGGGGACAAATGGTTTCTTCAGGGGACCGTTACATAACTAATCTAATAAAACGGATGTCGTTCTCTTCTCACACTGCCCCTTCTCTGTATTTAACCCTCCCACCTGTACCTTTAATTCTTTACTTAGATTTTGCCTCTGTAATTATCGTCCGTCTTTGTTTTGATGCCAGGAAGCTGAGATCGGGTCATGTTTTTAATTCAAATAATAAAAGTTAGAAATAATCAGCCTTCCATCCAGTGCCCCTTTAGTAATGTTGAACACTGACATAGTCAAGGTATATGCTGTACCCCTCATGCTTATGCATCCGCTTTTGAGTTGCTAATGGGCATTTATGTGTCTTACCACTGATGCTAATGTGTGCTCATATTTATTTGGCAGTGTAGCCGCGTTTGTCTCCTCTCTCATTGCAAAATGTATCCACATCACCTTTTAATGCACCAAGCGTGGGGTTGAAACATGCAAATGCAGAGCCTCAGACACAACATCGTCTGATACAGTCTGATCACATGCAGGGAGTTAGTTGAGGCTGACAGCCCCTTTTAGTAGAAGAATACGCAACACTCTCCAACCTTCCTAATTTCAACGAGGGATTTTTTTGAACTCTCCCTGACCTCGGACATAAATTAAATATATTTAGAAAAGAGAATAAACAGACCACTACGTTGAGAAGCGAAGGGCTTCTCAATAAATCTTGAAATATAAGACATGTAAGACCTCATCTCATGGTATTAATAAAATTCCGCCTTCAGGGGATGAAAGGCTTTGCTGTCCAAACAGGAACAGGTCATGCAGATGCCAAGACTTAGTCAAAGTTAGTCATGCAGGTGAAAAAGTTAATACATATACGGCAATTTCATGAAAGCGATAATAATAGGAAGGCCGTTAAGTTGCATCTCATTTTCACTCTTAATATTACAAGCTGTATTCACGCCAGTACATGATGCAATAAGTCCGCTGTTACAAATTACACATAGTTATTTGCCACTTCCAAAGATAGCTTTTTTGCTGTGCATGGCATAATCCTGTTTTGATTTGTTCAGTAATGTATTACTGCCGCGCCCGGCCCGCGTGCAGCTCTCTGGATGTGGAGTGCTAAATGAAATCTCAGCTAACAACATAGAGGGCATTCCAGGACACATCAACTTCTTATTCCAAACCAATATAGTGAAGAGAAGATCAAAGTAATGAATGTTCCCTCGGTGTCCAGAGCCTGTCCATCTAACCCGGACCCCTCCTCTCGAGATGCAGTTTGTTAAGAGAGCAGATCTGTCGTTATGGCCGCTGTGATTTAGGGTTGGTTATGAAATTAGCCTTAATATCAGCCAGAGTACAGGTCCTACGTTGGATTAACTGCTGCCCTGCAAGAGAAAATAAAATCTTTATCAAGTATTACTTCATACCATGATATATTGTATTTGCTAATTGGTGTTGGTGGCTCTTCATGGGGTGTTTTATTGTAAGTAATGAAGATGGATTATACAAATACATGCATAAATGCATTTTCTAACAATCACACTCTGCAGCTGCCATCTATTTTGTTTCCAGTGGTTTTTATTTACTTTGGACAGCATTCAAGGCTTTTGTCCCAAGTCTTTTACACTTGTTGCTCAGAGAAGGGGAGAGAATTTTTCATTCTTTGTCACACCTGAATCTCTCCAATTAGTCCAGTGAGCTGAGCCAGCAAACTCCCATTTGCAAGTTAGCTACTCTTATATTAGAATACTGCCACCACTGCACACTGACATTTACTGAACAGCGACACTTAGACTTTTACTGTGGTGCACTCACCTTAACAGACTTCTGGCTGACTGGATCTGTTTTTAACTGTCTCTCAATTAGACTCTCAATGCATTTTTTTTTTTCCTTTGCTTTTTGCACAGTAACTCTAAAAGAGTAAGCACTGCCGACACACCAGGAGACCAATAAGTACAAGTGCACACAATCCCTGCATCATGTGAAACATCTCCAGTGTGTGTGTGTAAATTGGTAGTTGTGAAATGCTGCTTTAATTTAACATGTGAGTTAATGTCCCATACAAAAGCACACCTGAATGTGATTGTTTCTAAATCTTATCTTGCATAACGCATGAGGTAAAATCTCTCAATTTATCACGGGGAAAATGTCTGACAATCAAATGTGAATTTAATGTGAAATCGCATTTTACATTAGATAAATTCACAGGTGAAAAGAGAGAAAAGGAATATGAAATGAAAACAGACAGTAGCAGGGAGTAAAAGATGAAACAACCAGCCCGCTTCAAATGACACATTATTGTAATGTTTTCCTAAACTGCGCATTGCATAGATATAGTATATAAAAAGATAAAGACAAAAATGTTACTTTTTTAACAATAATGACTGTAAACCCATAAGATTAGAGTTTGCTTATTAAACCAACATACACTATATGAATAAACATACATTACCCTATATTTCAAAGCACATCATATGAATATCTGAATATCTTTTTATTAACATGTGCATTTCTCTGCATATATTGTGCAACGCAGGCTGCAATATTAACATTCATCTGCAGGAGCATTACATAGTAAGACGTGTTCTTCCCTAACACAGAACACGGTACGTGGACACGCGTGCTGTGATCGTTTTGTGAAAAGTAGCATTAAGTATGTTCTGCTGTACTCTGCACCAATGTGATCTATTTCACAGCACATCGCAAATACTGCATATTGAACATATGTTGATGTATTAAATCTCACATCCGGAAAATCCACTGCTTGATCCACTGCACGGCTGCAAAGCCAAATGCTGTCTGACCTGCTCGAGCCCTGCCTCGACGCTGGCTCAGCGCTTAACCCCCTTGCCACAGCTGCTAGCCTTTTTAAATATGTAGCAAAAGGCTGTTGCTCTTAAGCTATGCTATAGCCGTTAGCTGATGACAATAAGTGCCAAAGCCGCGAGCCTTTTAAATAACCTACACTGTAGAAGGCTTTTGTTAGTGGCGCTCAGGGCTAGGTGTTAGCTGTTTAATATGCAGGCTGGTGGCATTAAGGGGTTCGGCTGCTGGCGCTATTGTTAATATGCAGCATAAGGCTGGTGATGCAGAGTGCTAAAGCTGCTAGCTGTGATGCCCAGGGAAATCCCTGCTGCTGACCTTTCACTGACGGGATGAAACCTGACACAGACACACACATGGTAATGAGGGCTGGGAGGGGGAAGGAGGGAGGTGGGAAGGGAGGGAGGCGCGCTGGAGAGGAGGCCGGTGATGGAAAAGGCAGTAGAGACTGATAGGGGAATTAGGGAAATAAAGGTGCTGGACTTGGGGAAAGAAAGGAAGGTTGCAGAACATGCAGTAGCTTTGGAGAGTGCAGAGGGGAGTAAGAAGAAGAGATGTGAACAGCAGGGAATGCCTTTGGCAGCACTGTCTATAAAATTAACAAAGATGTCAGCGAAAGGAGCCAGAGGGTACGACTTTTGAGAAATGATGCAAAATGAACAGATTTTTTTTTTTTTAAAGTGCCATGGACCGAGTGACCCAAGAGAACTGAACAGGTGAATAAGGAAAATAGAAGAGATGTGCAGTGATAGCAACACAAACAGGATGGTTTGTAAAGTGCAAAACAACAGGTGAGAGCAGACGAGAAAGATCAGTGAAGATAGAGGAGAGGACGGAGGGAAACAAAAAAGGAGGGAGGGTGAGAGGATAAGAGACAGCAAGCGGAGCACACAGCGATTCCCTCACAGCACTGTTGGTGAGGCTGTAATTTAACGCTCCGTCAGGTCGCAATCAGAGCCCGTGTGTGCATGCATGTGTGTTGGCGAGCCGGCTGGGGGGTACAGTTAGATACACACCGAATTCAGAGGGAGGGAGGGCGAGGCAAACACAAACAAATAAATAGATGAGCAGACGGAAGGGACCGGCAGGGCAGATCCCTAGGCTTTGTCAAGATTTTGTTTCTCCACTGCTCTGTTTAGAGACACGTCGCTCTGGGATGTGAAACTGAGTCAGACGAGAGAAGTTGAGAAGTAAAAGGTCAAGAGGGGAGGAAGTGGAGGGGAATGTGAAAATAAAAGCAGAGGTGGTGCGAAAAGAGGAGATTGAGGAGAGTGAAAAACAGAAAATCTGGAGGAGGAAGTGGATAGAGGAGAGTACGAGATGTAGGGAGAGCGAGCGATAAGTTAGGGAGAAGAGTGAGGGCTGGAGAGGAAATAATAGGGGAGACTGTCAGGGGATCAAAGCAAAAAAAAAAAAAACTGGAAGAGGGAAGCAGCGAGGAGGCGATGAAGGATATTGGGAGAGGGGAGGGAGTCAAGGAGAAAAGGGGATAAGGGGGAGGTGAGGACTGGAGAAAATAGGGGATGAGTTGGGACAGTAATGGAGAAGAGAAAAAAGGAAAAAGAAGAAATTTCAGAGGAGAGGAGAGGGAGAGAAGATGGGATTAGAGGAGGGTTGGAAAGAGAAGACGGAAGGGAGAGCCATAAGGGAGGGGAGAGGGGACAAAAATGAGTTTCTTTTTCATCCAGAGTAGAATAATCCCCCAAAACTGTACAGATAAAGGGAGTTCAAAGGACTAGTTAGAATATATATATATATATAAAAAAAAGAGGCATTTCCTTGCATCTGAGTTCAGAACACTGAACAAAGTGTCTATTTTTCACATCTAAATGTGGTTTTAAGTAAGTGCCAGCTTACTGATAGTAACAACAATTAGAGGGCAGTTAGCCATGTTATCAGGACGGTTGTCAGTTAATTAATTACCAGTGGATTTCCCATAGAATTTCAACTCTTAAACCTTGTGTGATGTTCATGTTTCATGTCCTCACCTACATTTTCCGCAGTCATTACACACACACACACACACACACACACACACTGGCATTCATGAAGATGGGAAGAGCTTGGTCATTAAAATATGAGATACTGGGGTTTAAGGGTACAGTTTCTATAACAAGTATGCACCACTCTGGGAAGTTGTCCCCTTCTGTTGCTTTTCAGCATTTAATAATAATCAATGTATTTTGGGTTTTTGACAAGAATTTACAAGTAAGACTCTTTCACGTCTTCATATGAATGCCAATTAATTGATAATATAAAATCTAGCTGCGTATCCACCCTTCGAGCGAGGCTGTAGTAGATGCACCATGGGCTGCAGTTACGGCATTTAGTGTGGATAGGTTTCAATCAGCCTTGCATTTCTGGACACTGCAATTTTACCTCATTCTTCTTTACTTAACTACTCAGGCTCCGTCAGGCTGCACAGGGATCGTGAGTAAACAGCCCTTTTCAAGTCCAGTCACAAATTCTCAATTGGATTGAGGTCTGGGCTCTGACTCAGCCACTCCAAGAGCCTTCTTGTGTTTTGACCATTTCTTTGTATCTTTGGCTGTTTGCTTTGGGTCATTATCTTGCTGGAAAAGAAATCTTCTCCCAAATCACACTTCTCTTGCAGACTGCATCAGGTTGTCCTCTAGGATTTTGCTGTACTTTGCTGCATTTATTTTACCCTCCACCTTTGCAAGCCTCTCAGGACCCACTACCGAGAAGCATCTCAACATCATGATGCTGCCACCACCGTGCTTCAGTGTGTTTGTGAGGATGTGCAGTGTTTGATGTCAGTCAAACATAGTCTGATGGCCAAAGATCTCAATTTTGGTCTCGTCAGACTAAACAACTTTCTTCCAGTTAACTTCAGAGGCTCTGACATGGCTTCTGGTGAACTCTAGTCTAGATGTAATGTGAGCTTTTTTCAGCAGGGGCTTTCTTTTTGCCAAACTCCTACAAAACTGGCTGGTGAAGAACAGAAAACAGTTGTATGCACAGTCTCTCCTGTCTTTGCCGCTGGAGCTCCTAACTCATTCAGAGAGTCATATGTGTCTTGGTGGCCTCCTTCACTCGTCTCTTTCTTGCACAGTCACTCAGTTTTTAAGAAAGCCCTGGTCTAAGCAGACTGACGCCATTTTCCTTCCATTTTTAAAGGTAGATTTAACTGTACTTCAAGGGATTTTCAGTTACTTTGAAATGCTTGTGTACCAATCTCCTGACTTATACTTTTTAATAACCTTCTAACATAGTTGCACAAAGTGTTCTTTAGTCTTCATGGTGTAATTATAACCAGATATGCTGATTCACTAGTGCCTGAAACTTCTAGATACAACTGTCTTTATACTACAATCACTTGAAGACGTGTTCACTGCACTCAGACGATCTCCATTTCATTAAATGTGTGACTTCTAGCACCAA
>NW_007578278.1:16447-39164 GCF_000690725.1 Stegastes partitus
TAGGCAGTTATTTGACATTTGATATCTTTTCTCGTCTGTTTTGCAATTAAAAAAAAAAAAAAAAAGTCAAGTCATATGGACCAAAATTCAAGGTTCAAAAGCTATGAATAAAACGGGAACATGTCCAAGGGGGTGAATACTTTTACAGGGACTGCATCATAGACCATACTGTTGGTAGTTTTTAGAGGGACTATTTCTCCAATAGGAAGTAGTTCCAGTGAACACCGGAGACACTGTTTTATGGATGTGGATTGTCCAGAGTAACAACTGCAGTCTGATAGAGATGTTGCTTTTCAGAGACAGATAGGCCTATCTCAAATTGAATCGAACAATTCAAATTAAACGAAATCACTAGGGAGTAGCGGTACATTTGCTTGTTTTTTTGTTTGTTTGTGTATGTTTGTGTGTGTTTACTTCACTTTGTCTTCTAATTTTAGTGGAGCAACTTCTTCAGTGAATTTTAGAAGAAAAATGTCTGTCTCTGTAAGGCACTGAAACTCACAAATGACAATAATACACAACCCCAAAATGAAGAGTTCACTTTAGAATCTGTGTGCAACAGCTCTCCTGTTTGCTACAGTAAGATCACAGTGATGTGTCAGAGGATTTTAAATAATTCATGAAGTTGCATAAATTGTGTCAAATTGATGACACATATATTGATCTGTCTGCTGTAAGTGGCCACTGCTGTTGGATAAAGTCAAAGAAAAGGAAACAACTTTGTACATTTTTTGGTCAGTGAGCGAGTGAGTTTCTTGAAGCGAATTTCGGGAGTTGTGTGAGAGCTGTCAACATCGTGATGCTAAAGAAGATGGAGCTGAGCTCTCGCGGGGTCTGATTTGGATGTCAGGAGACGGAGCTCTGCCCTGGTTGGTTCTGGCCCAATTTAACCACTGAAAATAGTAAATTAATAGTGATGTGTGAGGTTTGCGTTCAATCACAATGTCACTTTTAACATTTATGAAAATATCTATCCATTTTATATACACTGCTCAATCCTCACTAGGGTCGTGGGGGGCTGGAGCCTATCTTGGCTGACTTAGGGCGAAAACAGGGGACACCCTGGACAGGTCACCAGTCTATCACAGGGCTACACTTAGAGACAGACAACCAAGCACACTCACATTCACACCTACGGACAATTTAGAATCACCAGTTAACCTTAACATGTTTTTGGACTGTGTGGAAGGAAGCCAGAGAACCCAGAGAGAACCCACGCTGCACTGGGAGAACATGCAAACTCCACACAGAAAGATCCTGGGTGTCCCCACTGAGACACAAACCAGCGGCCTTCTTGCTGCAAGGCAACGGTGCAAACCACCGTCCCACCTTGCAGCCCCTTTATGAAAATATATAAAAATAAATTAAATTGAAGGTGAAGTCAGCAATTCTAATCCAGTGCAGTTTTTCTTAAAGTCTTGAAATCTGAATATAGATATATTTATAATGTGCCAATTCATAACATGTCATCTCATAGCACTTCACATAATAATGTAAAATATGAATTTTAAACAAAGAACAGAGAACCTAACATTCCAAAAGTTGCAGTCGAGGTCGGTAGGACGCAACCAAAAAAAGCCCTCTTTCGGGCTCATGCACAACGTACCCGGTGGGTTAAGGATGGGAGATGAGGAAGAAGGGGGGCAATAGGGGCAGCAAGGGCTGTAAATCTATTACATTAACAAATCTAAATATACTAGCTAGCGAAATATCAACCAGTTTTCACTAGAATCCAAGATTCCACCTTTTAATAAATTACTTTTAGAATAAAATTCTCTCTTGCTCTTTT
Source organism: Stegastes partitus (assembly GCF_000690725.1). NCBI lineage: Eukaryota > Metazoa > Chordata > Actinopteri > Pomacentridae > Stegastes > Stegastes partitus. The sequence continues at coordinate 18,237 of NW_007578278.1, forward strand.
GTCAGCTCTGTTTTTGTCTCCACCAGCGCCTGTGAGAATTTATTTATTTATTTATTTTTAACTGCTAAATGTTGCAAATGATTTTGATGAATCACTAACAATGAAAAACTGCAGGTCAAAAGACCAAAACAATGAGCAAAAAGTTGTCATGAAGGGGCGCTGCAGGGATAATGATGTGTGGGTTTGCAATTATGAGCAATCTCTTTCACATACATCATGTGATCTATGTTATAGCAGATAGATAGATAGATAGATAGATAGATAGATAGATAGATAGATAGATAGATAGATCGATAGATCGATAGATAGATAGATAGATAGATAGATAGATAGATAGATAGATAGATAGATAGATAGATAGATAGATAGATAACTGTATGAACATTTCGATATTCATTTGTTGAACATCCTTCGAGGTTTGAATGACATTCAACAGATCAGCCACACCAAAGCTGCTGAACTGTGAGGAATGAACACACACACACACACACACACACACACACACAATTTCATCAGGATGATTTATTTATATCGACATCATGACCAGAATTTGGGAATCACATTAATATTACAGATGCACTCATAAGTCTTGTAACCCTGCAGTTACAAATGTCTCTGCAAAAAGAGACAAAAGGAGCACACTGCATGGCGTCTTACCAACTTTTTCTATCAATAAATGGATAGATAATTAGGGCTCTTGTTTGTCCTAAGTAATGCAAGCTGAAGGCGATTCTAGCCTGCAAACACTATGATTAATTTCACACCACATTTTGCGGAAAATATAAAGCTGCCAAGTGCGCATATTGATTGCTTGGAGATGTCACATAAAGTGATATTATGCATAAGGGAAGCAAACACTTTGTGCTGCAGGGTTCATCTTAAATTGTTTATTTGAAGGAAACACTTAGGCTCTAATTTCATTCATTGTGTTTTATACACTCTACGCTATTATCCGTCTATTACAGATTATATAGTTTAACATATCAGATACTTTGCTGTTTTTTCTCATTACAATATTTTTTTTCTTATATTTTTTTTCTTTTCCCATTTCATTTGGCTACGTTAATTTAATCTCCGCTGTGTGTCTCTCAGACTGTTTTCTTGCCAGCTCTGGGGGTGTTCTGCTATTATTTTCACCCCGGGGCACACGTTTTACTGTTTGGTGAAGTTCTCATTGTTATATTATTAAATGAGAAACCTAAGACTGCACGGTGTCCCACTGTGCACCAACACTTCATGCAGATACACTCTTATATTTAGAAATGCAGGTGCCAGACTCAAAGGCAAATGCTCAAATGTTACAGAAGCACCAATGATTCGACATGTACACAGTATGTGTTAATATTTGCATGAGGAAATATTCCTATTTATGCAGACAGCGCGATAAACGGATGGCAAAATGTGTCCTTGTGCAAAGAAAGCTTCAGGGGTTTGACTTAAAACAGTAGCATGTGGTTTCTTCTGTCAAAAAGCACCTTCAAGACAAAATGCATGTCGCGTTGTTTCATACATAATAAACAGATGTGACACCTGACGGTGAATGACAGATACGGTTTTATGTCTTAAGCATTAAATTGTGCGTGTCTCGGAAAAACATTTAGTGCATAAGATATGACAAATACTAAAGGAGAGCAAGAAGTGATACAAAGATGTGCCATCATTTCCTCAGCCATTTAATCTATTGCAATGTTCCCTCCAAGAGGAATCTGGTGCTATACAACCACCGGGCTTGCTGACTTCTTCTTTCTCATTCGGAAAATGAATTGATCTCTACCAATATGCCATAGCAGCTATTTTTTTCCCACATGAATCCTCTGTATTATAACATCTACAGCCTGATAAATACTCGTAGACAAAGAAAAAAAAAAGATGGACACAAGAGGTATTGTGCGCACACACACTCGATGAACAAATAAATATAGCATGCAGCCACGCACACACACCACAACAAAAACAAATGTGTAGAAAGCTCTACACCAAATTAATCATCATGGCATATAGCTGTGGTATACACAGACTGGCCTGTCCTAGCCTCAAAAACACGGTGACTAATCACATACTGGCTTTTCATATGGCTCATTTTTCATGCTAAAGAGAGACTCAGTGGTGAGATATGAAGTCCAAATAAACAGCGCGTTCACAGAAAAGGGGAAGAATACACCGAGATATCTTTCAACAAAACAGTCAACAAGCACAATGATGTGATTTATTCTTTGGGATTTTTGCAGACAGAGCTCGAGTTGAGTTCTACTGGGCATTTAAATTTTTTATGCTTCCATCTTATTTGTTTTGAGCTGTTTTTTTGTGATGAAAGGAGAAGAGCTAACGTTTTTTTGTTTTTTTCATCACTATGGGACTATGGATATGTGATGTACCAGCTATCGCAAGGTGTCTCTCAGTCAGTTTGTTTAAGAAAAACCAGGTTATTCTGAGTTTACTTTTAATCTGCGTGTACATGCAGCAGTGGTCAGATTTCTCTCCTGGCCCTCTGAGTCTAGTTTTGAAGAACAACGTTTCTGTTGAGGATAAAGCATGCTTTCCAACTTCCTGTAACGTTATTCCGTGCAAAATATATCATTTAGAAACATATTTTAGTCGATCTCTGCCAGTTTCAGATTGAGTCAGGCGGAATAGAGTCATTTTGTGGAGCGAAGCTGTTCTTGCACACAGCGTCATCCAGTTGCCACCACTCCAGTTCAGTTTTTTTTAATGTGAGGATCAGCTAAAAGGGAGCGCTTAGTTTCACTTTAAACCAGATCTGTGAACAACAAAGTCAGCCTTGAGCAAGTTCCTCATCCATCAGGTGTTTCTTGGTGCTGCCAAGACAAGAGCTTCCTCCAATATGAGGTGGGGGGAAGTGTTGTAGCTCTAACCTGGCCAACTCCACTTGGGCACATGAGTAATGAGAACATGCAGGGAAGGAAGAATCATGGATGAGGAGAAGGAGGAGGCGTTGGGAGGTTTGCTGTCTTTCCGGCAAACTATGTAATAATATGACCAATAACTATGAAAGTCTGAACAAACACACTCAAGTGGAACAGAGGCCAAAACTCTACGGGACTCTGGCCCATATTCATCCACTGCCCTCCAGCTTCTGCATTGAGATACTGCTGACATGCCTGTTCTCCCCAACGCTCTGCTCTGTTAGGGGGGTCGAGGGGGGTCCGGGGTGGGGAGGCAGTGCTCTGTGTAGGCTTTACAGACAGACAGACAGACAGACAGACAGGGCAGAGAGTGCAGACCCCCAGGAGGTTGGAAGAAAAATGTCTGACTCACTGCTCGAGCACGCACTCGCATAAAAGACACACTAGAGGAAACAGAAGAGCAGCAGGGGAAGATAACAATCGCAGCAGGAGACAGTAGTTGCAGTAGAAGTTATTAATCAAAAAACTGATAAATTAGTGCAATGCAAACCTGCGATATGAACATCGTCCCTGGTTAACGGCTAATCACTGGCTGATAGTCGTCGATTAATCTTATCCTGCTAAGATAAATTCTTCAAAACTGACATTTGCTGTGGAAGAATGTGTTTGTTTCATTAGGAATTGCTGAAAATCAGAGCTTTTGGGAATATAAAGTTCAGTAATGGAGCACTTACCATTGTGTCAAGTAAAGACCATTGATAAAGTGGGTGTCGTGCATAAGCTTTGTATATCTAAATAAGCTCATTTTTAAATGCAAAACTAATTGCATTACAAAGAAAACTGCATCACGAGCAGCTACCGTTACCAGAGCGACTATGAGAACTGGCTCACCTGTTGAAACAAGTAGCGGTATAAACGAATCTGCTGTTGACAACAACTTCCTAAACTCGGGCCAGGAAAACAACATCTCTGCATTTATTACCATATGATCTGAGTATCTGGATACAAAACAGAATTTTGTTGAACAAAAATAAGGAGTGCAACCCACTTTGTTCTGACTCTACCTTCTAGTGCACTCTTTCTTTTTTCCAGTGCCAGTCACAGTGAACCATGGAAATAACAAAATGTTTAAAAAAATAAAAAATAAAAAAAATCATCCACTTCACTCGTGGACTATATACACCCTATGCCGTTTCTCCAGACAATTACTGTTTTACCAGTTCAAGGTCACTGAGGGTGATCTTCACAGTGCAAAAAGATCTTTCGAAGATTGAACTTGTGGTGTGAAAGGAGTGATCACTCACAAACAACTAAAAGTAGACCCCAGAATAGGCATCTATGTGGTGTTAGAGAGGTGTGATGAAGTAAATTGATTGACCCCCACAAGGTTGATACTGGTTCCACTTTAAACCCAGGAAAAAAGGGGTCATGCGCCTAAACGGATTTCACAGCAACAATGCAGTTTGACTGTGAGCAACGAGATGCACTCAAACGGCTTTTGTTGTCGTTCCGTTGAAGCCGAGGCGAGTGTTCCTTTGACAGTGCCTCAGTAAAGCGATGAACTGTACCTTGTAGTCAGGCAGCAATCTGGTCTGGCCACTACTCTGCATCCTTAGTTACTGAGTATCAACAAAACTGTGCAGCTACAGTTAGAGATTATAAATGTGGTTTTCTCAAAGGAGACAAATTTTGCCAGACACTGGCATTTTGTCTCAGCGAACTGTTTTAATAATGGACATCATTGGCCTGCGTTGTGCAAGCAGCCGATCATGTGCACAAATTAATGCATATGAGGAACAATTATATGTTGTCTGTGAGTGCACAAATGCATATTTTTAAGCATATAAATGTGCATTTTGGTAAAGAGAAGAAAGGGAAGATGGAGAGAAAATACAGTTTCTTATATTCATACTGTGGGTACTTCATAGATAATACAAATATTACATTTCGATTGCTGTTTTCAAATTGCAATGTGTTTAACGCTGGACACCGTGCCAAACTTTATTGCCACAGAAAACTACAATGCCATCACAACAACACAATGCATTCCCCTTTCAAAAGCCAGTCCTGGGTTATGGAGAAGTTGATCAGCCTGAGGACAGCTTCTCTATAGGATTTCTATTGACTCAAATCTAAAATACAGCACAACTTTTAAAGATGCTAAACAAATCAGGTTAAACAAAAGTCATGCATAGATACGGATACACACAACATTTAGTGGGAGTAAATGATCAGTGTCGGGACAAGTGGTCAGTATTGAAGAGTATTTAAAATTAACAATGCGTGGTGCTGTGCGATAATTAAGAACCTTTATGCACCGCTGGGTCCGGTGTTGGTTCTCCAAAACTCCATCTCCCACCAAGACCTTCTGGAAAATGACATATTAAGCGATGCAGTGGTATTCTTACACATGTATGTGGTAAAATACATTTTATTTTTCCAGTGACAGAAGTCTGATGATTTAAGCCTGTAATACAGAGCTGTCTGCCCCCTTTTAGAAAAGACATTAGGACTGTGTTTCTAAATTGCATGGATGGCTTCCATGTCCTTTACATGAAATGGATATGACAGAGAGAAAGTGACATAAAATAAGACGATGAACACGAAGGATGCGAACAAAGCAAAGAGCAGTTGCAATTAAAGGAGAAATTGTTCGACATGTTTATTCTCATTAGACACAGCGAATCAATCTTCCTCTACCTGATAGATATTGCCCTCATAAACATCTCAGGAACAATCTGAATGCTCAGCAGCACTATGTGAAAGCCATCCATCTTTCTTTAGGATCCATCTATCTCCATCCTCACCAGCCTGCTGCACATCAGCCATAACTACATAATTAAAGGCAAGGAATTTAAATGGGTAGAAGGGGGCCTTCCCATTAAAATCATCCTGCTCCAATGGTTGCTTTGGAAATAGGTGCCATGGAAATGCTGTAATGCTTTTGTGGAAATCCGTGAGCTTTATGTATGAAGTAGAGTCACTGATTTATACAGCACCATTAGACACATATGGGTTATTTTCAGAAAATATATATGAACAGTGTAGGAGGCAGTTCCAGGTCTCCACCAGGTCTAGTGAGCTCCTCTTTCTGTATGTGTAAATCCTGTTGGGTTTTTTAAAAGGCCACTAAACTACTAAATCATTTTCTTGTACATATACATTTTTTTCTGCTAAATAAATTATTTTTTTAAATGTTTCTTCCGAGTCTTCAGTCCCCAACTTTAGACAAATTTAAAGAAAAAAATAAAAATAAAAAATGAGATAAAATTATTCAAATAGCCTCTGTGTGGTTGTTGACACCATTTTCTGTCGCTGAGCCTTTTTAAATTAAAAGAGCCAATATGTGATCCAAATGGAAACACCGTGGTAGGCCCTCCCACACTGAGGACCGTTATTTCTAAACTGATCTTACTCATGCTGTGACTATATTTCTAGGAATTTCCATGAAATTTTGTATTCAGACTCATTGTTCCCCCGACAATAAATCCTAATGATTTTGGTGCTCGCCAAACATTTCATGTAGATCCTCCAGCAGACCCACATGTTGATACATGGACACTTTATTTGTTGAGTGGACATGCTGACATCCCCCTCTATACAAACTATATAGACATGCTGCAATAAAGTCATGCTGCTATTCGACTCCACTGTGGACAAACGACAATTTACAATACAGGCTGCCATTACCCTCCAAAAAAAAGTCTGCCTCTTGGTTGCATCGTGTGTGTGCCCTGTGTGTATTGTTGATGGACACATGATGCTTTCTGAAAGTCAGTTTAATTTATCTACACCGTTGGTGGAGGACAAATGGTGTTCCATTCGGGATTGTGCATAAGTACATAATACTTTTATGTGCTGAACGGGGTGAACTGTACAAACATTTCTTTAATTTTTAATAGGCTCTGATCCTTAATTTGTCCACTACATCTTTGTTTTTACGACCCATTACCTGCCAAACTAATGACTCATATCAGCCTCAGCTATAGTTTGCATTCAGTGCTAATTAGCAGCGTTAAGCAGGCGAACATGCTAAACAAAAAAAAAAGATGGTTAACATTAAATCAGCTTGTCAGCACTTTGAACATGCTCGCATTAAGCTCAAAGACATACACAGACTAACAGGTAGGAGTATTTACATACCATTTTGAATATGTAAAGACCCCCTCCAATGAAAATCCAGTTTTTAACCTTGTGCTTTAAAATGCCAGCAGAAACATTGTGAGCAACACATGCATTTAATGCCAAGGCTGAGTGTTTCCTCATTGGACAATCTGAAAAATCCAGACACCTTAAGACATAACAAATCTAAGAAAGCAACCTGGTCTATTTGGACGATGGGGAAGAGATGTCTTGTGTCTTTTTGTTGCAAAGTTGCAAAAGGTGAAAATGTGAGCCTTTATCTAACATTCGCATTTCATCAAAAGGTCAAGCTAAAGTCTCTTGTTATCTATTACTGCAATATATGAAGTGCATTAATATTTGTGTAAATCAACTCGAGAAGTTGCTGTTGTGTAGCACGGAGCAGTTTTATAGTGTCTGAGCAGAGTCAAAGGTGAGCACGTACGTTTATGCTCCAGGCAAAGCAGCTGAGGGGTTAGTGAAGAGAGAGGCGGGGACCAATTTGCATATTCATAAATCCCTACATACTAAAGGTGGCAAAGGTGTAGAGTTGTATCTGAACCATTTCAAGGCATGAAGGGATTATTTTTATGGAAGAAAAACTTCTAAATATGTAATTTTGATGAACAGAGCTTTAAGGGTTTAATCAATGCCAGGAGAAGGACTTTAAGTAAGAAAACAATTTTAAGAAGTCGAAGGATTACCAAAATGGGCCTTAAATAATTCATAATGAAGGACCTTGTTCCATTAGTAGTGTTTTAGAGATTAGAAAATAAAGCAAGGCAGAAAGCAGCATGTGCCAACTTGCCAAAGAGTAGGCATTGTGATATGAAACACATCACTCAGCTATCAATTCCAGCTTTCTCCCAGGTACTTTCAACTCAAGTGATACTTTTCAGAGAACTCGCTGCCAATTACCAAAGCTATTCCCCGGAAAGAATAAGGAACCCATTTAAAATGAACAGCCTCAATCACTAATGATGGATTACGGTTTCTAATGTGCAAGGATAGCTGTCAGTGGGATATGGAATAGAGTTTCAAATAGACTGCTATGCTTTGGGCTGTGGAGAAGCAGAATTACTCTGCACTGATTAGTCTGTGGATGGAAGAAGTAGATATAAGTCCCAGTTGTTTGTATGAACTTAATTCAAGGGAGTTGAGTCCCAGAGTTTTTGATGTCAAACAGGACTTTGCAAGGGTCACATTGAGTAAATGGAAATGAGCAAGTGGGGAATGCTGTCAGATCATGGTGGCCTGCGAATGAGGTTGTCAGGCTTGACAATGTGCTGCTCTTTACAAGAAATAGATGTACAGCCAAAGGACGAAGGTCGCTCAAAGGCGTATCGCAAATTTGGGAATTACCGGTCCCTCTAAGTGTAGCGGGCTCCAAAACACAGATGCGTACAGTAGCGTATAGTGTGTCTCATTTGCTGAAGAAATTCTTCTATGTCTCATCTGCAGTATGTGCGGTGGAATAACCAAACCGCAAGTGAATGCAGTAAAGAGACAGAAGCCAAGATGTTCAGTGATGCAGCCGGGAATAATTACGTGAGTAAGATGGGTGCTGTTAGTTCTAATAGGATAGATTAGAGTAAAGGCTGCCCTGCCGGTGACATTGCACTGTCATTTGGCAGACAGCGGTCGCATCAACTCGAACAGAAATTGGTGAGATATCTGTTTTTGTACTTCAATACACTCTTTGACAAGGTAAAAGTGGGCAAGATGTGAAGACATATAAAATAGCGCTGTGTCCCAGTAATCTATTCTGTCACATTATGTAATCTGACATGAAAGCAATTTTTTTTTTTTCTGCTCATTTGCAAAGATATGCTTTGTGCACAAATCATATTATCAAAAATGATGCATGTCCTCTATATGTGGTCGTCTTATTGCAGTTGAACTGAAACACTGTTTTTCAACTTGTTTCATTATATTGATATGATTTCTATTCAAACAATTAATTTGCTATTACCGGGCAAGACAGTAGGTGCATTGCTAGATATATAGCCATGCATGCAAACACACGTACAGTACACACAAACACACAGTCAATCAGTCTTTTTGCCCTCAGTCTTGGTCTCCTTATTCTATTTTTTTTTCTTCTGTTAGTGAAATGCTAATGGATTCATACTTGTATCCCTCTCATATTGATCACTAATGTAAGCAACTGTTATTGGTTAATTAAGTAGAGCAGCAATTTTCTACACGGGGTGGACAAGATGTCATGGATACCTTTCTAATCTAATGTAATGCGATCCAGTACAACCGCCCTGAAACAAATACTTTGTGAGGCTTATTATGTGAAATTGTTGTTGACACTGTGGCATAGAGATGTTTGCTCAGCTCTATGGTAATTTGCGAGGCTGTACTTTCTAAAGCTGTTTTGGACCACATTACATTGCACAACATCATAAGGTGCTTATGGTGCTCAGCTGTCTGCCTCCGATTGGTCGGCAGCAGACCAAGGCTTCCTACTGCATCCAGCAAGAATGGTGGCGGAACTTTTTTCTGCCGCTCACAGAAAAAGACTTTTGCTCTGCCGTCCTCATCCTGAATCATCCAGAGTCTGGCCAAAAGTAAGGGAACATACAGTGCTATTCGGAGAGTTTCGACCCTTCAAGTAGCCTATACTGAGGATGCTTTTAAAAGTAATAGCATGAACCCTACACCAAAACTATTTTTGGTGTGATCACCCTTTGCCCTTAAAAATAGCACTATTTCTCCTCAGTACATGTTGTTCAAAGTAATTGGCAAGTAGGTTGGTCCAAGCATTTTGGAGATTTCGCTACAGCTCTGCGTCTCAGATGCTCCTCTCTGTCCCTGTTATCCCAGACTGAGTCAGTGATGTAGAGATCAGGGCTCTATGGGGGCCATACCATCTGCTGCATTACTGCCTGCTCCTTATGACTCTGGCTGTCTGTTTGAGATCATGAATCTGTGACCAATCAGGTTAATCTAATGTGCCTAAAACTTTTCCACCATTGGAGTCTTGGGCACAAGAGTTGATGCCACCCTCCTCCTCCTCCTCCTCCTCCTTGTCACATCACGGCCCCGTCTCCAGAGAGTTCTGGATGAACTCCCATCAGTGTTGTCTCGTCATTGATGAAGCCTGGCAGTTAGCACACTCAGGCGGGTCTGCACTCCCAGCGGTACTGTGCACATGGCTGACGATGAACCGATATGGATCAGTGGCTGTGACCAAATGGCAGTGTGTCTGTAGCGCTGTTGTGTCTGAGCTGAAGAAAGACTGTTGAGGAGCGACGGTGTTTGCGGTTTCTTCTGACAAAGTGGTGGCAAAACAAAACACAAGCTAATATTTTTCAGGTCGTTGGTGGTAAAACAATGTGGCATGACTCATGATCTGTTAAGTTTAGCATCAAATCCGTCATTGCTATTAACGCTCACACTTCATTTTTAACATGTTTAAAGTATCCCGTCGTTTCTTCTCTTGTTCTTTACAGAACATTGCTTTGATGGAAATATATTGTGTAACTGTCATTAATCACTGCCAGAGTTTCATTAAACCAAGATATATATATATATAAAAAGATTTACCACATATTTTTAATGACTCTGCAATGAGGCCGAGCCACAACGCCCATCTCTGTTCCCCAGCAGGTGCTAATCAGCCAATCAAACTATTTGTTGCCGTCTCCTTTTTCATGCTGGGATCATTCCCGGCAGAAAGATGACTGGTGGGCAGTGGGAATTCTGTGTGTGCGTTTATTACGATGACTCAAATAGGCAGCTGATGTTGAGATATAATATTTTGAGATGAGCGGAAGTATGCCACAACTTCATGAGAATAAGTAATCCCACACAGCCATCTGTCTCCTCAAGTTAAGAAACCATATTATAATGACAGAGGGGTCAAGTTTCAGGTTTTGACACAAACGTATTGCAACATTATGTTTTATTTGATCAGATTAGCAGATTGAACTGTCCAGGGCCTTAGTTACCAGTGAGAATAGAGATCATGTCTCAGTAAAGTTTCTGAGGATGTGGGGCTTTGAAGCTCCCAGGAGCAGTTTACAGTTACAGTTACACACTAATTGCACACACTGGATTTAAAAGACCGTTTGTGACGGAGGCTTTGAAATAACATTTAGAAAAATTCACAGGAAAAAGTATGTGATCCGTTGAACACAGAGTGGTTTTGATGGTTTGTCAGTTAATACTCTGACAAGTGTTTTACTCTGGGAGATTTTACTTTTTTAATTTTGAGCTTATTGTAACACACCTGTGTCTCCTTTTACTATTCTGCTTAAAATAGTTGGATTGATTTATTAAATAGTCTGACTCAACAGATGTAGGATGTGTATATATAAGCCTGCCATTGGTCCTTACACTTTTGTTTTGTTCGCCGCTGGAAAAAAAAAACTACCTCTGGGCAGCGACCGACCACACAGAAATGTTTAAGTTTTGCCAAAGATTTAGTTTGTGCAGTAAAGCAGTGAGTTTTGTTTTTTCAGTGGATTATCCATTTCCATCACAGTGCTCATGTCCCTGCATGCAAATGTTCCAACAAAACAATTCCCCCGTCACTTTTTTAAACACTTTAGTTGCATTCTTGATTAGCTCCGCCCAATACGGCTGCTATAGGTTTAAAGAAATCCAAACAAGAGAGAGCGTTTTGTCCCCTGTAGCAGAATGATAGTGTAGTGAAGCCAAATGAGAGTATTTATCAAATAAAACTAAACAAGAAATAATGTTTAGAACAAGGCATTTTCCAGCTCAAGCATATACAACAATAAAGGTAACACCACAGCAAGTAGTTATAAAGGTGGATTTTACAAACTGTGCTCCAGCCTCTAAAAGAGCATCACTAAAAAAATCCAGACTATTACTAGGATTCTGTTCAGAGAATGTATCCCCCCCCTAATAAGCACATGTTACATGAACATTAATTTTAGTTAAATCAACTATGAGGAAAAAAAATCAGCTCACAGGAGGAAGCAACCAGCATGAGAGACACGAGCAAATCATCGGAGTAATAGTGAGTAATGCACTGCTCTGCACCTAAATGAATAAAGCAACCGATGCCAATGATCTAATTTAAGCACAGTTTCATTGCTCTGCCTAAACTAACTGCATGAGCGCTACGCAACAATAATTGCTATGATACCATATACGTGCTGCTCTCCATTTTAAGGCTGGGGCACAGTTTAAGAAAAAATAAAACACACACACACACGCAATTGTGTTGCAGATTCCAGAGGCAGAATCATCAGGACTGTAACCTTCAACTTTCCCCGTCAGTCAACTCACAGTCATTTACTGAGCAAGTCCCACCAGGCAATAAGTCACACACTCCCATCATGTAGACCGAAATAGAAAGCGTGTGAGAGACAAGGAGAGACAGGAACTTGACGAAGGAAGGGAGGACTGAGAGAGAAGAAGTGATAGTGAGGAGAGGGAGAGTTGTTGCATGTATCGCAGCTGAATGACGCTTGTCATCGATCTCTGTCCCACCATTTCCGGCTCACTGGCAGAAGACAGTGTGATGGCGAGGATGCATTTTTTTTTTCTGATGTTTTACGCCATTATGTAAAAAAAAAAAAAAAGAAAGAAAAAGAAAAACTTTGATCTGTGGAGCTGACTGAGTGACTGGAAGGAAAAGTAAAAGACTGGCAAGGGCAAAAGTCTAAAAACAAAGCAAAAAGGAAAGACATGAGCATAGATATGAAACAGTGTGGATGGTTCATACATAACTGTGCTTTCACTGTGTTCGCAGCCACCTACTTCATCAGAGCACCTGTGATGCCTGTTGCTATGGACACCAATCAATTGATGAAAGTTGCATCGTTCGCCGTGGCATGTCATTAGCTACAGTGAAATGTACACAGCACCAGATGAGTTTGATTATTCCTCTGTTATTAGTTATCAAATGTAATTTATGATGCTACTTTTATACATTACCCACTAACTAAGCAGACAAAAATAGAGTGTAGGAGATCACACTCAGGATATATTGGTGAAAGCAATGGTTAAATACAGATACAACTTCCGTCTTAGAGGAAAAATAAAAATAGAATAACATTAAATCTGGATCTTAACCGTTTAATTGTATCATGTGATTTTCATCAGCAAATTTTGCCAGAAGTTTGAACTCCAACTGTTAAACCGACACGGACTAGAAGTCCTTGTAGTCAAATGGAAATTTGAACATCTACAAAATTCATGAAAAGCCTTCGAACAGTGTCGTGTCAGTCTAAAGGGCAAGGATAGTGAAGGGTTTTGTATTTGTATTAAACTTAACTGGACCAAAACCATGAAAAGGTGCCTTCATCCTTTTGCCCAGATGTACACGCTTAGATTAAGCTGCTGCACACATCAGAAGAAAAAAAAAAATCCAATAAGATGTTTGGCCAGAGCAGATGTGCAAGAACTATCCTTTAAGGGATTTACAGTTCAAATACCAACTGCCCTGAATATATCAGACGGATCTGTACTGCTGTAATTATATGAAATATGGATGGATATGGAAGCAGTGTTTGGGGGATCACAGATGCAAAACAGATTCAGCTAATAGCCACTGGGTACTGAAATTACAGTGAGGTTTGCATGGCTAGCTGCCTCAACTGTTGTTTTGATTAGCGTCAGGCTGGATAGCACCGGTTCCCGTGAGACTACGGGTCCTGCATCGCTGCATCTCGATCTATTCTTTAAGCTGAGCGTACACACCGAAACTTTAGGGCATTTTTAGCTGTTTGAAAGAACAACAATATTTTCAGATGTGAAAAACAGAAAATAGAAAATACCCATTTCAGGAACATCTCCCACGAGACTGTCTGGTCAGGCAGTTCCGCCTGGTATCATACATCCTGACATTTTCAGCCATTAATTACAACAAATGTTATAATTTTCGTTAAGCACGACATATCTAATAACTAGTTTGGAAACACTGACTAAAATATTAGCTCTACTACAGTGCGGCAGTACGCATATCTGTCTGCTCCAGTTTGTTTTTTTATTACCAGCATGGTAACCACAGCCAGAAATTGACAAGGGAATCAACATTAGTTATTATCTACTTCACTGGCAGAAATAGTCTAAAAGCCATCATTAATCCTCAGTGATAAGATTGGACTCTAATGTAGGTGCACCAATCTGCACAAAGATGATGGCCTTCCATTACATTACACTAACCCTGACAGTGTAATATCAGGCTTTCTCTTCCTCATCACTGTCTTTTTTTTTTTTTTTACAGTAAGTAAAAGTGAATTTATGACCTTTTAGATGAAAACTCGCAGTTCAGTCCGCCTGTCTGTGCACCATGAATATCTGGTTTCAACTGTTCACTTTTCTCAACGTTGGGTGGAAGGCAAATGAGCTTTTCTATGGGTGACAGGTGGAAAAAATCATCAGCGCGGTTTGGTCAAGATGGATTATACGTGTCAGTTATCTTGCTTTGGCTCCGCATTACTTTGACATTCTACTCTGATGCAGACTTCTGCCATCTTCCTGCTGCATGACCACCTCATTGCACACCTATTCAGGTACAGTGGTTTTTCGCTTTTCCAGACTTTTACATTTTGGATACGCTAAATCCTAATTATGCTCATTCGCCACAAACATGCACACAAGACAACTTGTGTCACATCGGTGGTCAACGTCTAGCTTGATGCATTCTTCTAAATAACCCTGTATAAATGTTCTGCACTTACATAGCGTTTTTCTATCTTGGTGGTGCTCAAAGCGCTTTACAATGTTTTCTCATTCAACCATTCACACAAACATTCATACACCAATGGCGACAGAGCTGCCATGCAAGGTGCTGCCTGCACATTGGGAGCAACTTCGGGTTCAGTGTCTTGCCCAAGGACACTTCGACTGTGGAGGGGCGGGGGATTGAACCACCAACTTTGCGATTAGAGGACAACCCGCTCCACCACCCGAGCCACCCTAGTGCACTTTTACATAAATGACTGTATATTACATCTAAAAAATATTATAAGCAATATCTGAATCACGCAAATTCACTTCATTCCAACTAGATGAGTGGGTGTTGTCAGTCAGTCAAGGCTGAGTCTGTTCTGTCTGTCACGTCTTAATGCTCTGTGTTTTGTAAACTCCAAGCAGCACAAAGCCCAGTCTGTGGGACAGGTCAAGGGATCACAGAATGTCATTAATGTCATTTTTTTTTTTTTTTTTGAAGGGTGGATTGTGAATTATTGAGAAAACTGTCCTTGAAATCATCTTGGTGAATAGAAAAAATGTGGCCTCTCAAGTCAGTCAAAAGCCAGCAGCTTCTTAAAACACTAATTCTGAAGCTAAATCTTTATATTTGCTACCTGAAGCAGGCTGGGATTGAAAGCATTTGCTGTGTTTAATCTCTTTTTAACTATTCTAGCTGTCGTGCTCACTTGCTGCAACCTAAGTCTGGTATTAAGAAGTTCCTGCTAGTTACAAATTAAGCACTTTAAATCATGGTTTTGTGGATGATTTCTAATTAATCGACCATATTATTTTACTCCTATTATTAAACATGTTCGCTTATCTTGGGAAACTCTTCCCAGATATTTGATCCATTTCAAACAACATCAGTTTTAAGTATTCTGAGAACGTCTGGAAATCACACCTAAACTGAATATTACTACTTTTACCATGAATCGCAGTCTTTTTGTGAGTGAACTACAATAGAACATTCCCGCAAAAAAAAGGTTTCTTCATGATGGCTATTATCCAATAAAGAGCAGGCGATTCAAAATGTCGGCTCCATGTGCTTTCAGAAGATATGAGACCGGTGTGGTCTTCTACATGCTCCCACTGTGTTCATTTCTCTCTGCAGCACCTGCATGTCTTTTGAATGTGTGTTCCAGCTTTTATATCCAGTCAGTCTTTGATATGGTGATGACGGTTTATTTCGCATCCCAAGGCGAGTGCACAGACGAGAAGGTAAATTTTAGGGTTACATTATATGTAGACTATCCTCTGTGTGCTCATCTCTGCGGTCGGTTGTCTCTTCTTAGATGTGTGTGTGTGTCTGATAGCAAGAGAGATGACATTGTTCGGCCCACAGAGTCTTTTAAAAGGATTATGAAGATGTGTGTAGCCTCCCTGACAGTTGCTCAGCGCTGGAGTTCAGAATATTATGACTGCCATTATCAGATTGCTAAGCCAACGGGACATGTCACACATCAGCCCACACAAACAGCACATAGTAAACAGCATTTGATACCATGTCTCACAGCACACCACTGCCCATTAGGAGGAATATGGGCGACTGCTAATGGACTGCTACTCATTATAAAAGTACTAAGCCAAATGTCGAGAAAATATTACACATACAGAACCTGCCAAACACTAACAAAACATCCCACTTTGGAAAGCATAGGCCAAATATAAATGTCACATTACTCATCAAGAATAGTGCCAAGAAGTAACAAAACATCACAGGGAACGAAACAGGACTGATATGAGTAGTTTCACAAGACATTAGAAAGAAGGAGGCAAACAATAATTGAGCACTGCGCATACAAAACAGAGCAGCGCGCTAATGCAGCATCACAGAATTGAAAGGAGCTAATGGGAATATATGGGATAACATATTAGGCACAGTGGGCTGAATGCTAACACATAGCCTTGTGAATAAGCCTCAGAGGGAGAATTCAAATGGAAAAGTTGAAACGCGAACACGTGAAAAACACACAAAAAGTCGTGTGCACAACTCGTCTGCGAAAATTCACATTAATAGTGTCTATCACAAGAAGAATGCTTATTATTCTATATTAAAACAATCTAACATGGACACAACATGAGAAAGCCTCAGGCAAACAAGTCAGAATACATTATAAAACTTAGATATAACACGGTTTGGGGTGAAAACAAGGAGCCGGACTTTCATCGCACATTATAACAGGACGTTGCACATAAACAGCAGAGCAGCCCGACACTAACTGGATGTCACACATTATGCAAAGCTGCAACTGAAATAAAATGCATCATCATATCGGAGACAGTTTGCTGCTACGGCTGTTGGCTCATTTCTCCGAGAACAGAGCATCGGACAGTAAAAGAAGCTGAGCCGAAACGTCAGACACTAATGTCAGGGTATCAGAACCATCTTTGTCAAGCGTGTTTGGGTAACAAGAAAGAGCCGAGCGTCCCAGTGAGAATGTGCAACAGTCGAAAAAAAAAAACAACCCAAAAAACACTTATGCAATCCCATAGACAACACTGAACATCGTTAAGACAAAGTATGTATGAAAAGTGACACGAAAGAGGTAAATGGCTCATATGAAAGGAGCCCTATAAGAGATGGAGTTACATAAAATCTAAATGGATGTACTCAGAGCTCAGCCGCATTGAAGTGTCGTCTCTTTGTGTCCATTCTGCTGCTGTGGCCTTCAGCTGAAGCAGGAGAAACTGAAGACATACCAAAGGGGGGAAGAAAGGAAGGTAGATGAGGAAGAGGAAGGAAGGAAGGGTGGGTGGGGGAGTGAGAATAGATTGCAGAGATGTGGGAGGGACGACAGAGAGCAGCAAGAGAGAGCTGATGAAATGAGAAGAAGATAAAATGTAGAGTGGTTTAATTGTTTCCTGGTTATCATTTGTCTGCTTAACATCTTAATCCATGATGTCCTGATGTGATTGCACCTACTAGAAATGTTATCAGATTAATGCAAGTTACTACTGGCCTCAACACAATAGCAAATTGAATTAGAATGAGCCTGGCTTTCAGTTCCAATCAGCCTCTGTGAGCGCAGATCGGGGGAGAAAGAGTGAAGGAGAGAAAAGAGGAGAGGAGCAGACACAGGAACAGGCTGTTTGCATGTAGACCATGTAAATTCATATGATTTCATGCTGCATGCCTCTGTTCCTTTTCCAGCGCTAAGCAGCCCTCTCTTACCCTGAAGTCAAGCTTTTTATAATTAGTTCTTAACGTGATTCATATTCTATCTAAACAAATTAATCTTGAAGATGTTGTTAAACAAGTTGCACCTAGTAGGATTTCAAGCCTGACAACAGAACAGAAGATATGATCCGTTCTGAGCCAATCCAGCAACGTTTCCCGAGATAGAATCTGTTCCCGCTATTCCTTGACATATTAGCATATTTTAATAACTTGAGTTAAATCATTAATTCCCATGAAAAATATAATTTGCACTAGCTGATAATTCCACTGATCTACAATTTGAAACAATGTATAATTCTATGAATTATTGATATGCTGCAGTGCAGCTGTTCTGGTGTCGGTTTTTCAAAGCTTCAGTCAGGTAGACTTCTGTTTTGTGTTTAATGAGCAAGCACACACTTGTTCCTAAAAGTTGTCTTTGTGTTCAGATACTCGCGTTGTTTATATCATATGACTACTGACACAATAATAGTCCATTTAGCTTTATTCTGGTGCATCACACTTTATTCTGGTTACATTTCTCAGTATTAAAAGAAAAATGATTTGGTTTTTCCTCAAAACAGCTGCGTCCAGAGTGTGACTGTGTGTGAGGACTTTAATGAAATGATCATCTTTGAAATTAACTCACACACACAAAAAAAAGGAATGGGTGGTGATTATGGGATTTTACAGCCTGTACTTGGAAGCCTGACACAAAGAATATGTGCTTCTTTTTGTGAACTGTAATGCCGCATGCAGTGTTTGAAGGTTTCTTGCTTTACTTCTTTGAAATATTCACATTGGTTACAGTAACATCAACAGTTTAGTTCGATTTTTGGTCATTTATTGTGCCATAAAACCACAAGGCAGAAATCTTTCTACATCTTTCTTTGAGGAACATATGGAGCAACACATGCCCAACCACAATCTATACTGTGGGAATACCCTCAGCCCACTTTTAGGTTAGTCTTTTAGAGCATCATCTACCATATCTGTACCAATGCATCATTTTAACTCACTAACACTGTTAGCTCGCTCTCTGTGTCTCTGTCATTAATGAGCTAATTGCCTCTAAATCTTCTAAATTACCTTCTATTTCTAAAAACTCTTTAGAAAAAAAAAAAAGACCAAGCAGCTTTTTGTGGCTGTTAACAACAGCCTTGAAAAAGTTTCACTGACTGATATTGCCCTTAAGTGACTCGCAACCTTTTAATGCTGATGCAGATATGTACTTGGTTCTTGTGGTATTGCAGCCTTTGACACAATTCAGTTCTCTTCGACGGGCCGTGACACTGAGTACTGCATTAATGGTTTCCCCTCTTCTCTCTCAAATGCAAGGTTGAGTGTGTCCATTAGCAACTGCTGTCGTGTCTCAAGTAGGCTACAGTGTCCCTCAAAGGTCAGCCTCGGGGTCATTTTTACTCTCCTTTTTTGTGGTTCCCATTTTTTGTTGCTGCATCTCCGAAATATATTCAGAGTTCCTTCTTCAAGACTGCCTTGCTTAACAAAAAGGGATAAAAAATCTCTTCATTTTTAACTGAATAAAACATATTCTCCAGTCTTTTAGGTTCTTCTCAGAATCACAAGTTTGTTTGCAAGACAGTAACATAATGTTTTAATCCTCTCAGAAACATTACAAATAGCTGTTTTTTTCTTGATTGCAACAGCCTCTTTTTCATGTCTGAAACTACAGTTGCTGAGGAATGTGCAATGTGGTTTTTAACTTTGTTAGCATGTCCATATGGTATTTCTTTATATGATGGAAGACATATCACAGAATAATCAGTCAACCCATGGCTGAGCATTTCCATCTTGAAACTGCAGAGTATAGACGACAATCTCTGAAACATGGATTAAGACTTCCAGGATTTCATACTTAGCAAACCTATAGAACCAATCCTGTCTATCTGTGGGGCTGTATTTCATGTTATTGTTCTTCTTCAGTCGGTTTCAGGCCTGTACTTGTGTGGTTCAGTTAACTACTTGACACTGAGTAGTTTGACAGTGTTTGAGCAGAGTTGTAGGTGAGCTGGAGTGTCCGAGCTGCAGCGAGTGGGGAGGAGTGCACAAAGAGAGGAGGGACTTTACAGATTCTTAAAGAGGCAACAGTGTAGCGTAACAAGAAAGGAATAATTTAATGTAGAAAAAAACAAAACTTTACATTTGTAAACTTGATACACAGAGAGGAGATTTTAGGGGTTTATCAACCCTAAAATGACCAAAATGGGAATTGAAGGACCTTCTTGGCCTCGGATTTGGCTATATTTATGTATTCGATGACCTTTCCTGCTTCATATGAGCTTTTGCATATAGTTTGAGGGCCTCAGGCAAAAGTCTTTGTATTCTCTTCCAGAGTCCAGGCTTAAATCAGAGCCTCTGCCATCAGGTTCCCTGAGGCTGAGGAATGACCTGCTTGAGGAAATAAATTTGGCGGGTCAGTGCCAATCCTTTTCATTCCCTGAATAGCACTTCTTGACTTTTTTGGAAATACTTTTCGTGTTTCCTTTCATCATTTGTTATTTTCTGTTGTTTGGTATTTCATCAGCTTTGTGTCAAGCGCAGCAGCAGCACAATGTTATAGGACTAGTGGTTTATAATCGGTGATCCATTGGTCAGATGCCGTCTTCTTTTATCATGTTTGTATGTGCAAAGTTGTATGAGTGTGTGTTTATGTTGCAGAAGAAACCGGCTCAGACTGCTGACCTTCGCTCACAAACACCAAGTTTATATTTGGTGAAGCAACCCCTGTGTAACCTCCAACTTGCCCTGCAGCCACCTACACACACTAACACACAACTGTATTTGTTCACTCTTTTCCACAATAGCACACACAACTACACACTCCTCAGTCATTCTGCCCACAGCTCACTGTCCTTTAATTGCTAATTAGTTCCACTAGATTTAGGAGGAACACTACTACTGAAAAACACTGCATGTACATCAGTGCCTGCGTTTTTTGTTTTTTGTTGTGTTTGTGTGCATGTGTGTGAGCACATGTGTGTTTTTGTGTGAAAGAGACAGACAGGTTCAGTGCCGGAGGCAATCACAGTCCTGAAACATTTATATCTTATTACCCTGAGAGAGAGAGAGAGAGAGAGAGAGAGA
>NW_007578278.1:39189-42613 GCF_000690725.1 Stegastes partitus
AAAAAAATAGACAAGCAAGTAATGAAGAAATTGTGAGACATCTGATGACATCTTGTTCCTACAGAGATTGAAGTGGTTATTGTGAGTCACTTTGGACAAGCTTTTGCCAAATGAACAAACTGTAACAATGTCATTAATTTGTGCATAAACACAAGTTTGTTACCAGGGAGGGATCAAAAGGTTTTGGATGACCAGCCCAAAGCCCAAGGCGGGTCCATGAAAAGTTCTCTGGTTGACCCTAAAGTGGAATCAGCTATGATAATTAGATAAGGGGCCCAATTTGGAAAATTCTGTCCCCCTGCCTATATTTCCTAATAGCTGGCCTGCATAGATGTGCATACTGTGCGTATGTGTAAGTAACAGATGCTAGGGATGCAACGATTCACAAAACTGATGGTTCGGCTCAATATGTTTTTTGTCACAGTTCGATACTTTTTCAATACAAAAAAAGAGACATGTCCTTGCCTTTTTTTTGCTTGTTTACTGAGAAATTAAACGTATCTGCTGCTTGTTGTTTTTGTCTGGTTCCACTTGTTTTCACACCGGGGTGATGTCGGCGTAAATGCATGTTCATGTTTGTTGTATTTCCACTGACGTAGTTTTTTAGCATCGTGTCATCACTTGCGACATGCTGTTGTATTTTTGTCCACGACGCGCTTTCCATCAGGGTCATACTTAACACGAAAACCAAAGTAGTCCCAGACACGAGATCTGAAGGACAGTGGCGGATCTTCGACTTCAGTTAAAGTATTAGCCATGCTGCAAACGAACTAGCCTCACATGTAACCTCTGTCTCAGCAGCTTGAGACTGAATGAGTGTGGGAGATGCGTGCGGTCAGTGGATCTGCTCGACAGTGCAGCCCGGAGTAGTTGAGCACAGATCCACTGAGGTCAGCGCAGAGCGCCTCATCAGAAGTTGATTAAACAATATATGAAATTGCGTATTGTTTGATTAATAGAGCGTACTGAACCAAGATGACTGTATCAAATGGTTCAATACAGATAGATGTATTGTTGCACCCCTAGTAGATGCACTTTAACCAAGGTGCAATTAATGACAAATCCAGGCCTTAGAAGTATTTTGTGTGTCAGAAATGCAGTTGTAAAACGTGTGCTGAAAGATGTCCACATCCTGCTTAACCATCCTAAAAGGTGTGTTAGCAGCGGAGAGAATGGTGCCAATTACACATCAAAAGCGGTTCTTTTCTCAGTATTTCTCCACATTCTGTTAGTTCTGTCTTTAAATACTTCATAAAATACATTGTTGTAGGTGTATTTGGATTTGTGAAATGCTCTTTCTCTGTGTTCTGTGATCATTTAAAATGCGGCACCAGAAGCTTTTCTCGCTTGTTTCCTGAGCTATTGTGTTTTTTTTTTTAATATATATTTTTAAATATTAAACAGTGTTTTCTGTTTTGTGAAATGTCTGTTTATGTACTTTAAGTCACAGTTGATCATTTCAGTGAATTACGTGGGTCATAGAAAGGCTACAGGCTCATACTACCTGATACAGGACATGGATTGAGGTTAAAAAAAAAAAGTACCTCTTGCAGACAGTTGATGTAAAATTCATGTTGCACAGAAAGTTTAGTAAAAGTATAAGAACACTTGTCTGGCTTTCTACCTGAAGGATTCCTAGTTCTGCTCCACTTAGTTAATTGAGAAGTACATGTCATCTTGCTGTAATTAATTCAAACATAGCAGCAGGAAATTCAGCTTGTTAAAGAAATGTGGGCACATTATGGAACAAGTAAGAACAGTTGAGAATGTAGAGCAACACATCTTATCCACATTAAAGGCAAGACATATAGAAAAAGGACAAAAAATAAATAAACACAGCACAAACCAATCTTAGAACTTGTTGTCTGCATTCTGCTCTTGTCCTCCTGTGTGTCGCCCCACATACACACACAGACATATTCATCAGCGTGCAAATAATTGCTGATTCCTGTCTCAGATGCACATCCTCACACAACAGAGAGAGAATGTGAGGATGGGTAGAAGATTTAACGTATAAGTACAGAGCTCTTGCAGGTCTGGCAGGTTTCAGTCTGACGTTTTGTCTCCTTAAATGCTCTAGAAAGGTGCATGAAAGAGATGACTTGAGAGTGCTCCAGGCGAAATGATAAAAATATTATATGTAGTTTAAATATGGCTGTTGTTGTATTTCCCTGTGCTGCATAATTTAGAAATACCCACATAACACGTTTCCAATGAGGGCGCCCTGAGAGAGGGTACTTAATGTGTGTGGGCTCATATTGAAAGAGAACCGCACTTTGCATTTTCTGTTCATGGCTGGGAAATTCAAAAAAAATAAAAAAAAGAAAGAGAGGAAAAAAAAAAAAAGAATAGCCGTTATGCCTTATAGCTATGAAATGTAAATGTTACAGTGAAGCTATTTTGTGCTTTATTGTATTTTCATCTCTGGTTTAGTTAACTCCACTACCGTGCAGTAACTGTGGCGATTAGTGTTAAGTGTCTCCAGCTGTGTTGGTGAAACAGTATTTTCTCTACCATTAAGGAGATGCTTCACATAAACTCCCTGTAGTTTTGGAAAGGTGTCTGTTTAAAGCTGCGAGCTGTATAGAGCTGCTTACATTTGTGCCTTGCCAACGAAAGCAAAATCTCAAAAGTGTAAGTCTCTCGGAAGAGTGCGATGCTCTTCGTAATACGATATTTTGATTTTACGGCTAGATTTTACTTTACCCAAGTCAGGACTTCTGAGGTCTTTCCAGGCCATTTGGTTTAGGTGACAGGTATTGCTTTTTTATTTTGGAAGATTTTTTTTTTTAAATATAAAAAGAGGGACATTTGTCATGCATTTGGAACCAAAAATACGTCAACTTGTCAGAAAATGTATTTAACATAGTATAAAAGTCTATAATGAATACCAACAAATATTTTGCACATATTCTTTCTTGGGGCCCAATGGACCCCGAAAGGCCTTCAACGTATGGCAACATGAAAGTCCTGAATAGGGTTAAACTATGTTGGAGTTCCTTCCAGTTATTTTTCAGTCAAGTTTCCACATAGTCCCCTCAGGGGTTTTTAAATCCCTTTGATTAGACCTCCACTCACGGTGGAGTTGTGTGAAGCTACACTGTGAATTAGGTGAAGCTGTTGTCGATTATCTGATTTCTGGACTGACAAATGAGCAACAGTTAAAAGTGGTGGTTTGACAGTGTTGCGTGGAGCCTGGAGCTGGAATCCAGCATGGCAGATGAGCAGCTGTTTGCAGTGTTGGTTGTGAGAATCTTGAGAAGGTTGGCTGCTGGAGGAACTGTGCATGATGTGCTTGATAGATGACTGAGGCTGTGTCCGAATGTAGTCATGGTAATGCCATCTGAATGTTTAGTTACATTTATTGGTATTTTATAGAGATGCGCCGATCCGATACTGGGTATCGGTATCGGGCCGATACTGG